>NW_027367106.1:0-61930 GCF_046119375.1 Phyllobates terribilis | reverse complement strand
GTCTCATTCTACTTACTGTCAAAGTAGATGGTATCCTCTTCTGACTCAAGATCAGGAATGAACAGCGACTTCTGACTTAGAAGGTTGTCAAAATCTAAGTTACGCAGGAATGGATGAAATTTGATCTCATTTGCTCCTCCTTGAAAAGGAAAACAATGAATAGTGATATAGTTATTGTCAAAGAGACAAGTTTCTTAGGCCTCCTACACATATCCGTGTTTGCACTACATGTGGCATCCATTTTTCTTTCACGTATGCCACCCGTACCCATTATCATCTATGCTGCTGTTTTTTTGTGGCAGCACAGATGACAAGTGCCAATACAAGTCTATGGGACCCTGAAAAACACGTACATCACACAGATGGCATCCGTGTGCCATTTGTGTGCCTTCCTTACGCTGTATCTGTTTAACATTACAAAGTATAAGAGATACTTTATCATTTCTTTTTCTTTGCCGTACCGGAAAAACACTGATGGCACACTGATGGCACACTGATTCAAAACACTGATGACACTAGTACTGTTTTTTTCCGGTACTGGTTTCAGTACTGATTTTATACGGACGTGTGAAGGGGGCGTTAATCTGAACGGTTGACGTAACAGAGCCGAAGTGAAGTAGATGTACTGAAAGTCTTAGCATGAAGAATGGGGAATGGCCAAGCTGGTAGAGAACAAAACCTCAGTGCTGATCCTCATTATTCATTTTCTGTTCACAGAGGTGTAATAAGTCATTAATAATAGTATTATATACATTACCTGTCCCAAGTCTTTGTGCTGGATCTTTTCTGAGCAGCTCAATGATGATATCCCGAGCTGTGGCTGGAAAAGCCGAATTAGTAAGTTTCCAATATATGTCATCTGTTATGTAAAAAGCAAATATTACAGAAAATGAAACATCTTAATTTATTTTATCAAAACAAAAATCTTTTATATTAACAAAAGTAACTAAATCACACAACTAATCTATTCAAATAACAATGACATTACACAGCAATCAGATTATTTTACTTACCCCTGACAATATGGCTGTAAATGTCATATTTGGAAGGCCCATAAAATGGTACACGTCCTACAAGAAATGTATATAGGATGATCCCAATTGACCACCAGTCAGCTGGCCTTCCATAGCCTTCCTTTAAGATAACTTCTGGGGCTATGTAATGAGGGGAGCCAGCAATCTGGAAAAAACAGAGGAATGAGATAATGATCAGAGAACATAATTGTGACAAATAACATCAGTGGAAACGTTTTCTAGATGAGAAAGTATAAGAGAAGGAGAAATGGAGGAGATGAGTAAAGAACAAGTTCCTGCCTACCTCCTTATCATGGAACTCTCTGGTGATGTCCTCAATTGGAGCCTTGTAGATCTCTGATGTTGGTCTCATGAGGCAGAGTTTGGAAAGCCCAAAATCTGTAACTTGAATATGACCAGTTGACGTTATCAGGAGGCTGTGAAAAAAAGAGGATGTCAGCCCCAAGTTGCAAATAGATTGTATAATAAACGATATCTTTTTACCCCTTTCTTATACTACAAGTGTCACTTACTTTTCAGGCTTCAGGTCTCTGTGCATTACACCATAGCTGTGCAGATATTCCACAGCTAGAACCGTTTCTGCAATGTACAGACGAGCCAAGGGGACAGGTAAACACCCATAGTTCTTCATAAAACTGCCACAGTCTCCTCCTACAGCAGAAAGCAAATATGACAGGAGAGGGTTTGTTACAATGTAAATGACACATGAGGAGTGTGAATGAGAAATGAGCGGAGACATTGGGGCAGGACGTCATACACAGAGATATACTGTATAATAATGCAAAAAACCCTCCATTGGAGCATACCCGAATAGTAACTAGGACTGCACTAAATGTCTATGAAGCAAAACCACAAAGGTGCAAGAGCTGCACAAATAAGTGCAATGAAGCAACATCCCATATAAAAGCATGAATCTTTATTAGTCACGTGGAATAAATATTTAAAAATAACAAGGTAACTCATACAAAAAAGAGACACTATTCTGGCCAAAAAAGTATGAGCTATATATACTATGTATCTTGCAATAAATAAATATATAATTAGTTAAAGGTGTCAGCAGTCTCATTTGTGGTTTTGCTTTATATACTGTATAAGGCCGGTTTCACACGTCCGGATATTTCTGGTACCGGAAAAACCTGTGTCGGAGATGTCCGTGTGCCGCATCAGGAGCACACGTACCGGCGTTTGGGAATCAGTGTACAGTTAGCGTTATTCCCAAAAGCCGGGTACTGAACGCTGCGCTCATCATTTTCCCCTGCCGGCACTGCGATCAGCACCAGCAGGAGTTAATAATGAGAGTTGTAGTCTGCTCCCGGTGTCTCCACCTGTAAAAATAAGAATAAAATAAAAAAAAAACCTTATACTCACCTACCTGTCCTAAGTATCTCCTGCTGTAATCCATGCGACTACTCAGCAGAGGAGCTGGGGAGAATGACTCCTGCAGCGAGCGACGCCAGACCTCAGCTGAGCTCAGTGAGTGACAGGACACCGCTCGCTGAGCTCAGCGCAGATTCGGGGCCGCTCGCTGCAGGAGTCATTCTCCCCGGCTCCTCTGCTGAGCGGTCTCATGGATTACAGTGGGGGACATTTAGGACAGGTGAGGGTATAGATTTTTTTTTTATTCTTATTTTTACAGGTAGAAATACACTGGGAGAAGACAACCCTCATCATTAACCCCTGCTGGTTCTGATCGCAGCGCCGGCAGGGGACAATGATGAGGGCAGCGTTTAGCACCCGGCGCTAACTTTATCGCTAATTCCCAGGCGCCGACACATGTCACACGGATGGCATCCGTGTGCAGTATGTGTTTACACTGAACCATTGACTTGAATGGGTCTGTGTGATCCGTCCTGCTGGCCAAAAACAGACATGTCTACGTGTGGATCACATGGACACACGGTCCGTGGAAACACTGACATGTGCGCACATGTGTCAGTGTCTCCAGTACGTGTGGTAAACTGTCACCTCACGTACCAGAAATACTGAAGCGTGAAAGAGGCCTAATGTAGAGCGTATAAAGCAGAGTGACCCAATATAAAAAGACAGAGCCGTGCCTCATCTGCAAGCCTCTTATTCATTACTCTGTGAAATGCTCATCTATACAAACTGTTAGAATTGAGTCAAATCCTCCTTTTATCCTCAGTGGATATTTTTGCCATTCTCAGTGAGGACATTCACCAGAGACTTTCACAGAGATAATGATTTTCCTGGCATCTTGGTAACAGATAACTTATAGTAAATGCAGTATGGACATGTATCCGTCCATGTGGTCACATTCAGATTATGGAGAAGATGCTAGAGATAAGCAGATTGAGGCTGGATATAGGCACAATGGATATGACTTACCTGCTGCATACTCCATGACCATACACAGATGATGAGGAGTTGGAAAGGAGCACAACATGGAGGCCACAAAGGGACAATCAGCAAATGTTAGGATGTCCCTCTCTAGAAAGGCACGTTCAAGTCTTCTTGGAATATTCACGTTCTCCTTGTCCAGCTTCTTCATAGCGAATAGCTGGCTTGTGTATTTGTGTCGCACTAAGTGGACGGCTCTGGAGAGAAGGAAAATCCATGATTTATAATGAATTCTTACTAACATTTTGTCTATAAACCTCATCACATGATTGTCTGGTTACTACTAGATGTCACTAGAAATCCATGTAGAAATCCATCAAGTTACACAACATAAATGATGACCTATGCGAGGTCCTCATCTATGTCACGTCCTAACTGACCTAAATAATGACATATAGATGTGGCCAGTAGACATGAGCTAACACATTTGAGTGGAATTAAATTCTACTCAGATTTTGCAAAATTCTGCATTCACCAAAATGGCGTTTTGTTTTTTTGTTTGTTTTGTTTTTTGTAATTTGCTTACTCATGGATTTAGCAAAATGTCAAGCGTTGGCCACCATTTTCAAAATCTTGAAAGGCCATAAAAAAGTTTAAAAATAAACAAATTTTTATACTCACTTCTACGGCCCCTCCGCCTCAACCGTCCGTTCCTTGCCGCATCCTCAAATCTCTGCTGCTAATGCTGAAATCCAAATGCCTCTCATACTGAGACGGGACTTCCAACATTGATGAGATCTGGGAGGATTATGCACAAGCGCAAGAACAGTCACGGTGTCACAATGTTGTGACTTTTTATGCTCTTGCATAGAACTCTCTCAGACCTTCTCAAAGCCTGAAGTCCTTGCATAGCGTGAGCGGTGGCAAACTGAAGAGGCAGTGAGGACCGGACGGGTGACGGTGAGAAGTGGAGGGGCTAGAGAATTGAGCAGTAAGGGGAGTATAAGTATGTTTCTTATGCTTATTATGTTCTGGGGCCTGGTGAGGCCCCAGAGCATAATAAGGGACATTAATTTCTCCTTGAATCGTATTTTCACAAGTCCACGTGAACAAGCAAATTAGAATTTTGCCTGATTCGCTCATCTCTTGTGGACAGTATGGACTCAGAGCATTTCTCTGTTGTACGGGCTGGGCACAGAGACAGAAGCATTGTCATAAGGAACACTAGGAAATGTATATTATGCAAACATAAAGCTCACCCATAAGCTCCACTGCTGATCAGTTTGATTGGTTTAAAGTCGGTCTTACTAGGACTTGTCTCCAAGTTCAATGATCCGGTCAAGGCCTAGAAATAATAAGAAATGACATTAAGACATAGAATCTGCAGGAAAATAAAAGCTCCAGATGCAGGAACTTCTCCTCTATATTATGTCCACGCTGATTACATTGCAGCAGATGTAGAGGACATGATGCAAGCCGGACCCTCCACAGACAGTATTATATTTTAAGGGGATATTCCCCATGCATAGATATCACTGTACTGCAGGGTATGATAAGGGGCATCACACAGAAGAGGCAGAATAACAATGCCATCATTACTCACAATAGATCTGATCTACATAAAAGCAAAGATATCCCATTGTCATCTGGGGTATAATATTATATGTGTAATTCATACCCCGTTATCTGATGATAAACAGACGTCTCCTCTGATACTTACACTGGCAGATTCGTGGATCTCTGGTGTCTCACATATTCCACCATCAGTACTGGCCGTCGACACAGTTATTTCTAAAATAATGATAAAATAATGAAAAGATGTCATGTATCAGTCTATATCAGTACTTAATATATAACACATCCATATAATGAAGGACATGACAAGATCTCTGTAAATGATATAAAAACTAGATATCTGGTATTCTGCACATACTAAATATACAGTATTTATGGCACATCCAGAGATAGATACACTGGACGATTGTTCAGGATCTGATTACCGTATTTTTCAAGTTATAAGACACACTTTTTTCTGTAAAATGGGGGTGCGTCTTATCCCAACGTAGCTTACTGAGGGGGGGGGGGGGTTGCGGTGAAGCGAGGCCCCAGGACGCAGGGTCACTGCTGCAGGAAGCTGGCGGCGGCAGGAGTGGGGCGATGCTGTGGGCCCCAGGCTGGGAGGAGGGGGTGTTCGGCGGTGCAAGGATGCAGCGGCCCCTGGGCTTTCAGAAAATGTCGCCGGAGACTCCGCACTTCCATGATTTTCAGTGTGGTGGACTTCGGAAAAATGGATTCTGGAGATGGCGCATGCAGATTGAGATCTTGTCTCCCGAGATCTCAATCTGTGCATGCGCCACCTCCGGTGGAGATTTTCCCAAGGTCCACCAGATTGAAAACCATGGAAGTGCAGGGACTTCAGTGCAGCATCGCCCCACTCCTGCTGCTGCCATCTTTCCGCCGCCTTTCCCCTAGAAAAGTTACCACAAAATTGGATTATAAGTTGCTCCACCATTTTATTAAAAAAATGTTTTTCCTATTTTCCGCTCCAAAATTTCACCTGCTTCTTATGGTCCGGTGCATCTTATAGTCTTCAAAATATGGTATTTTTGAACAATTACATGATTGGGGATCTATGACCCTCATTTTGGAGCCGAGAAGACCACACAGGCGTGAAGTAGAATTACATGATCCCTCTCCATTACAGGGAATGAAGAGTAAATCTACATATTCTCTGCCATTCTCTATAATATCTGGATATTTGAATGTAAAATATTAGATGATCGGCTTACCTTCAATCAGATCAGTTTTTAGCTCTAACTGACTAATATTAGGGTCAGGCATGTTCACGGTTTGCCCCTCTTCGGAGTCACCTTCGGATGTTTCCTGATGGTTATAATATGTACAATTAGTATAACATTTCACAAATACTAAATTATCATATACAATAGATAGGAAGGACTAAACATTGGATTTACTGGTAATTTCAGTATTGGACGGACTATACACAGCCACTCCCTCCAGTAAATCAACAATAATATATAAGGTACTTGTATATACAACTGATCTCTGTTATCAGAATTGAAGCATTTACAAGAAGGAAGATTGTGATGATCGAGCAAAACAGAGGCAGAAATACAAACTCCCACCGCTGAGTACAGACTGCCATCACAGATGATGGAGCCGCAGGGACAGGCGGTCATGAAATATCCTGTGCCTGCCTGGAGGGGACAAGGACATGTGATATAGAAGATGATGGCTCCTTACCAGGTGCTCCAGTGAGCGGGCCGGACTCTCCAGTATATTCAGGACATTTTGGGCCAGTTGTTTAAAAAAGGCCAATTTTCCACTTTGGGCTTTTTCTTCAGCCTATAAAGATGGAAATAAATACAAAAGGAAAATCATGAGAGAAAGTGCAGAATGGAGGAGGCCATTTATGTCACCATTTTACTCCTGTCTATCTGCAGCTACAATTACTACACATTTGGTACATTTTATATATTATATTGGTGTCGATCTAAAGAACAATTTTCTGTAAATAAACTTGTATTCCATTATTATTATTTGATTTGTATTATTATTATTATTATTATTTTTTATACAGCATAAAAACACTTGTATAATTAGTGGTGGTGAATTATGATGTCATAATAGCAGTGATGTCGTGATGGAATCTTGTGATGGAATCTTAACGGGGCATCTCACCGTGAAAGGAAGTTTCCTAGCAATAGTTAAGGTGGCAAAACCATAGTTTGTGCATCAGTACCAGATGCTTGAATGTAAGAAAGAACTGTGGGTACTTTACATTTCTAATCAGTGAGGCTAGTTCTATGGTCTGAGATAAATTATTAATATTTGTTATACACAATAAAAATCATAATTACATATTTATAAGAAATCCGGATTAAGGTGCTAAATGAAGTGTCTTTACTAAGGGATAAGGACTGGACTAGGAATGAAATCTAGCCCTGACATTTGAATCATACAGGCTCATGCTGCACTTTTACACCCTCTTCCCAAAATGGGGATCTCTATTACAAATATGACCCTGCCTGACACTGAAGAAAGTCTAAATTTTATTACTACCAATAATACCACTATACAGTAAGGGAGACCAACTAGACATAATAATAATAATTTGTGCAGATTGTCTGCTATTTACCTGTTGTACTAATGTCCCGATGTTCTGCTGTAAATGCTGAAGATATTCTGAGGTAATACGACCTTGGTAGTATTTGGTCAAGCAGTCCCGTACAAGCTCCATAACCAGCCGGTAAGTGAAGCTGAGGACGCCATCGGGTAGTGGTAGCACACAGTTAGGGGTATAGGTGGTAAGAATCCCCTGGAGTAGTGCCAACTCCTGAAGTCTGTCTGGAGAAATTCCAGACATTTCAATGAAATGCGCAATCAGTATATCACTAGATAAGTAGCTAAACACTGACAACAATGACACCGGGGTATCAAAGTGACACTGAAGTGTAAACGCTTGTATAAGTAGTGGTTGTGAATTATGATGTCATAATAGCAGTGATGTCATGATGGAATCTTGTGATGGAATCTTACAGGTGCATCTCACCTTATAAGGAAGTTGCCTAGCAACAGCTAAGATGCCATCTACATAGACTGAGCATCAGCATCAGATGCTTGAATGTAAGAAAGAGCTATGGGTACTTCACTTTTACTTTGATAGGCAGGTGAGTATAAGGATTTTTTAATTTTATTCTTATTTTTACACTAGGACACAGCGGGAGCAGACTACTACTCTCATCATTGTCCCTTGGTTGTGCTGATCACAGCGCCAGCAGGTTACAATGATGAGGGCAGCATTCAGCACCCGGTGATTGGGAACAGCGGTAACTGTACTGCTGATTCCCAGGTGGCGGAATGTGCGCTCCTGATGCGGCACACGGTTGCCACACAGGTGCACATGGACACGTATATCTCCCGTACCGGTTTTTCCGATACTGGAAATATCAGGACATGTGAAACCGGCCTAACTCTGGACTCTGTAAACAGAAAAAACTGATGGCACTTCTAATACGAGAAATAGGTGTGAACAGGTGCTTACTAGGAGAAGCTACCTCCATATACAATTAACAAATAAAGTAGCAAACTGCAATGCTAAGTATGTAAGCATGAAATATGGAATATAAATAGCATTACTGCTATAGAAAATAGAAATAAATGAGAAATCTTAGCGCATAAATTGGCCAATTCATGTGTACCTGTCCCTTAGAGAGGTATTCACATTGGTAGGGTCCTGGCACTGAGAAACGCCTTACCGCGGCTGCCAGATACACATGAATTGGCCAATTTATGTGCTAAGATTTCTCATTTATTTCTATTTTCTACAGCAGTAATGCTATTCATATTCCATATTTCATGTTTACATACTTAGCCTTGCAGTGTGCTACTTTATTTGTTAATTACTCTGGACTCTGTGTGGCCTCTGTTCAGCGGTGTTCTTTTTATCAGAGGCTCGCAAAACTGTGGCCGACGGCACTTTTATTCACGCCTAATAAAAAGACGGACACCGTGGGATCACAGGCCAGACGGTGCCTCCATCTGCCTCATTACAGGGAATCTTCCGCCGGAGGCTCCGTCTGGATCACGTATTTCAGAGATTTACATGGAAACCCCGGTGTAAGCGCTGAGCGTAGAGCACAGGATAAATGTGGGCAGAGCCATATTGCGAACTCTGGGAGGCTGAATGAACAAACCAACAGCAGGTGAAGAATTGGTTTTATTTATTTATTTACACCGTTCCTCGTGCGGTTTAAGTGATTAGATGACTTTATTCTTCGGGTCGGTGCGATTACAGTGATACCAGATTCATATCGGGTTTTTACATTTGGCAGCTGTCACACACTAAACTTTTTTTTTTGCAAAGACTAGTTTTTGCATCGCCATATTTTGAGAGCTATAATTTTTCCATATTTCGGTCGACAGAGTTATGTGATAGCTTGTATTTTGCGGGACAAGTTGATGTTTTTATTGGTACCATTTTCGGGCATGTGACATTTTTTGATCGCTTTCTATTCTGATTTTTGGGAGGCAGAATAAACAAAAACCAACAATTCAGTAATTGTTTTTTTAGTTTTTTTTATGCAGCTCTGCGTGTGGTAAAATTAATAAGGCAGCTTTATTCCTCGGGTCAGTACATTTACAGCCATACTGCATTTATATCTTTTTTTATGTTTTGGCGCTTTTACACAATAAAAACTATTTCATAGAAAAAATCGCTTTATTCTAAGAGCTATAACTTTTTTATTTTTTGGCTGATGGAGCTGTATGGTGGCTTGCTTTTTGTGGGACAAGATGATGTTTTCAGTGGTATAATTTTTATTTATATTCGTCTCTTTGATCGCGTTTTATTCCACTTTTTGTTCGTTGGTATGATGATAAAGCACCGTTTTTTGATTCTTTTTTTTTTACTGTGTTCACTAAAGGGGTTAACTAGTGGGACAGTTTTATAGATCAGGTCGTTCCGGATGCGGCGATACTAAATATGTGTACTCTTATTGTTTTTCTTCATAATAATATTTTATTTTTTTATTATTTTTTTATTTTTTAAAAAATATTTTTACAACTTTTTTTTCACTTTTTTTACTTTGTCCCACTATGGGACTTTCACTTTCAGCAGGCTGATCGCAGTTCTAAGGTATAGCAGTGCAGGATCACTGCTATACCTTGTAAACTGTCAGTGCTGCAGACACAAGCTAGTTTGATCATGCACTGCGCATGGTCAAACTAACTTGCTGGTGCCTGGTGACACAGGTGTCGTCATGATGACATCGTGTCACCATGGCAACGATCGGGACCCCGTGAGGACAGCGCAGGGTCTCCGATCCAAGAGCAGAGGTGCTTCTGTCCCTCCACTCACTTGCTAAATGCTGCGATCGCAGCATTTAGGGGGTTAAAGTGCCGGGTGTCAGCTGTCAAAATCAGCTGACAACCGGTGGCGATTGATCCCGCACAGCCTGTGTCGTAATAATACGTACCTGGTCCATAAGGCCCAGGGCACAGGGACGTATTATTATGCACAATGTCAGAAAGGGGTTAAAGCTTCTGACGCGCCCCTGGGCCTGCTGTGTCGTGCGGCATCGCGCGCACGGGGGCTTACCCGGAGCCGGATCAGATGGGGGTAGTAGTCTCGTGGCGGTGACCCGGTCCGTGCCCAGGGAGTCAAACTGAGCGGCAGTATTTAGCAGTAGATGTTATATTGCTCGACTACGCCACCCGTTGAATGCAGTCATGAGACCGCCGCTGCAGGGCAGACCGCTGAGGCCGGTGGTACGGTTGTGCAGCGGGGATGGTATAACCCCCAACGGGAGGGGTATGGCCTCAGGGCAGCGGATGTGGATGATGAAACACTCAGAGACGGTGCGGTGTAGTTCAGGGTCTTTACTGGTGGCAAAGGTAGACCCTCCCGGAGTACTGGCTAGCGATCGGGGCCTGGTCAGTCCGTGAGCAGATGGAATCTTCCCTGGCCAGGCGGAGTTGTAGGCCTCCCCAACTAATCGTACTCTTCTGGCTACCTTGCTAGAGGCGGGTAAAAGTAGCCCACGTCCCTGAGTGTACCGTGTGGTGCTCACCCGTATGGCCGGTGACTCATAGAATCATAGAATCATAGAATGGTAGAGTTGGAAGGGACCTCCTGGGTCATCTGGTCCAACCCCCTGCTCAAAGCAGGATTCACTAAATCATCTCAGACAGATGTCTGTCCAGCCTCTGTTTGAAGACGTCCATTGAAGGGGAACTCACCACCTCTCGTGGCAGCCTGTTCCACTCATTAATCACCCTAACTGTCAAAAAGTTTTTTCTAATATCTAATCTGTGTCTCCTCCCATTTAGTTTCATCCCATTGCTTCTAGTCTTTCCTTGTGCAAATGAGAATAAAGATGATCCTTCTACAATGTGACAGCCCTTGACATATTTGTAGACAGCTATTAAGTCTCCTCTCAGTCTTCTTTTTTGCAAGCTAAACATTCCCAAATCCTGCAACCGTTCCTCATAGGACATGGTTTGCAGACCAGTCACCATTCTGGTCGCTCTTCTCTGAACTTGCTCCAGTTTGTCTATGTCTTTTTTAAAATGTGGTGCCCAAAACTGTACACAGTATTCCAGATGAGGTCTGACCAAAGAGGAGTAAAGACCGATAATGACTTCACGTGATCTAGACTGTATGCATCTGTTAATACATCCCAGAATTGTATTTGCCTTTTTTGCTGCTGCATCACACTGTTGACTCATGTTCAGTCTATGATCTATTAGTATACCTAAGTCTTTTTCACATGTACTGTTGCTTAGCTCTATTCCTCCCATTCTGTATATGCTTTTTTCATTTTTATTGCCCAGATGTAGTACTTTGCATTTTTCCCTGTTAAAAACCATTCTATTGGTTGCTGCCCACTGCTCCAGTTTATTTAGGTCTTTTTGAATCCTCTCTCTCTCTTCTCTAGTATTAGCTATCCCTCCTAGCTTTGTGTCATCAGCAAATTTAATCAGTTTACCCTCAATTCCTTCATCTAAATCATTGATAAAGATGTTGAACAATACAGGTCCCAGGACGGAGCCCTGTGGTACCCCACTTGAGACATTCATCCAGCTGGATGTGAAGCCATTTACAACCACCCTTTGAGTCCGATCACTGAGCCAGTTATGAATCCACCTAACAGTTGCCTGGTCCATTGCATACTTGGTCATTTTTTCAATAAGGATGGTGTGAGATACTTTGTCAAATGCTTTGCTGAAGTCAAGATATACTATATCTACAGCATTTCCCTGATCCACCCGGGGCCTTCTGGTAGCTTCTGCTCCACGACGGCGGTGCTGGTCCCTTGCGTGTGACCGTGCCTTCGGGTTTCTTGGCCAGAGGACCTGAAATCCCCTGCCGGGCGGTTTCTGCTGCTGGGTAAGGATTAGTCCCCACAGCCTCGGACTCCGGGTCCGGTAAGAACTCTTCAATCAGGGCGAGCTCTACAGCTTCCAGCCCCTGATCTCTTTTAGCACAGCTCCCACAGAGCTCCTGATCTTTCTTGCTCCTAAAGCTGCTCCACTACAGACCAGACTGTGTCTCTGTCTGTGTTCTCTCACTCTCTTCTAACCCTGCCTCAGCCCCAGCTTTATATAGGGGAAGTTCTTCCCCTCCCAGGACTGGGCAGGAGGTGTGGCATGCATAGGATGTCTGACCAGGAAACCTCCCACCTGCTCACAGACGTAATATTGCTATTACTGTGGAAACCAGACCCCTGGGGTGCCACATTCCCCCCTAGTAAAATTTAGTACTCCGGGACTAAACATATTTTTGTAAAACATAACAAGTAAAAACAGAAACAGTACAATAAAGAAGAACACATTAGGATGGTCACGGCATGTCCGCAACCGGGTGCAGTCTTTGAAGAAAACAAAGGTGTCCATTTCACCAAGAGACCGGGAGCCGTAACCAGGTAGGGGTCTGTCCTGCCCCGAGTCCTTAACAGTCTTTGTCCTTTCCTGGGTTACGCTCCAAACATATGTACAAAGGATTCCGGATAATCCCTAAATGACACCTATAAAATAACTAAAAATACACAATTATTTACAGGTAACAGAAAACAGGTAAATACAAATAAACAGTCTAAACACTTAGATCCTCCAACGTACGGGCAACTGGCCTCTAGTGCCTCTAGTGGACCTACGGAGCTGACTGACTGGTCCTGAGCTACGGGGTGTAGGAGCTGTCAAAGGTAAACTGGGCAGCTGTCTACGGGCTCTTTGGCTCACTAGGGGCATGGCAGGCTCACTATAAGCAGAGGGTTGATCCTCCTGGTCTGCTTGTGTGGGGTCTTCTGCCTCCTGGACCGGCTGCTCTTCCAGCTCTACCTGTTTCTCTGTAGGTACTTGAGATGCTGGTTGGAGGAAGGTGAGGACGGGTACCACAACAGCGCCATTGACTTGAGTCCAAGACCGAGGGAAGTCTCCGAGCACAGTACTGACCATATCTTCCCTTTCCTCTGCGGGTCGAGGGTCTTCTTGTTCTTCTTCAGGGCTTCGTAGCTGTTCGGGACACTTCTTCAGGTGATCTCGGGAGACAATGGCTGTGGTTTCTCCTCCGTCCTTACTGATTATGCAGACTTTCGGGTTCTCATGGCTTGAGGGCAGTACGGTGTACGGGTCCTTCTCCCACTGGTCGTCCAACTTGTGGAGGCGTCTCTTCCTCTTCAAGACCTGCTCTCCAGGTACCAGGGGAACAGCGGGAGCATACTGGTTGTAAGTCTTCTCCTGTTTTTCTCTAGCTTGACAGAGACTTCGCTCCACGCTCTCCTGTACTTTCCGGTACTGCTGCTGCCTTTCTGTGTCCCAGTCTGCTTCTGGTGAAGTGTCCTCGGGTGTCAGGACTCCCATCTCCAGATCAACAGGAAGCTTACCAGGTCTTGCTCTCATTAGGTAAGCCGGGGTACAGTTGGTAGAACCTACCAGGATGTGGTTGTATAGGTCCACCAGATCAGGCAGTTTCTCAGGCCACAGACTGCGTTCTTCCAGGGGCAATGTTTTCAGAAGATCTATCACCACCTGGTTCATTTTCTCGCAGAGCCCATTGGTTTGCGGATGATAGGGTGTTGTTCTTATCTTCCGGCAGCCATACAGAGTACAGAACTCCTGGAAGACTTCCGCTTCAAAGGCTGGTCCTTGGTCCGTCAGCACCTGCTCTGGGTATCCGTGTGGATGGCAGAAGTGCTGCTGGAAAGCTCTAGCTGCTGTTTGAGCCGTTAAGTCCTTGACCGGGACCACCACCAGGAACCGGGAGTAATGATCTACGATTGTGAGGGCGTAGACATACCCAGATCTGCTTGGAGCCAGTTTCACATGGTCCAGGGCTACCAGTTCCAGTGGCTGTCGGGTGATGATGGGCTGCAAGGGAGTCTTCTGGCTGGCACGGTCCTTCCTTCTTAGGTGGCACGGGCCACAGTCTCTGCACCACCTCTCGATGATTCCTCTCATGCCTACCCAGTGGAACCGCGCACGCAGCAGGAACTCCAGCTTCTTCCATCCGAAGTGCCCAGCTCCGTTGTGGTATGCCTCCAGCACCATAGCCGCGTCTCTTCTTGGCACCACTACTTGCCAGATCAGTTCATGCGTCCGGGAGTTAACCATTCTGCGGCACAACTTCCCCTTGTAAAGGAACAGTCGACTCTTCTCAATCCACAGTTGCTTGGCCTCCTCCGGAGCGTCTGGGTCAAGGCGGGCATCTGGCTGAGTCAGCATCTCCTTCACCAGTCGGACGGCGGGGTCACTGTCTTGCGTTTCCGCCCAGTTGTAATGAGGTAAGGGGTTGAACGTAGCGGATTGCTTACTCCTTACACGGTGGGAATACTGGATAGTCCCATGCCGGTGGAACGCGGGAAGTTCAACTTCTTCCAGTTCCTCTGGATCTTCCCCCACGTCCGGTAGGTTTGGCATTCTGGACAAGGCATCCGCGTTGGTATTGGAGCGTCCTGCCCGGTATTTGATTGTGAACTCAAAGTTGGACAGGCGGGCCATCCATCTCTGCTCCAGGGCACCGAGTCTTGCCGTATCCAGGTGTGTCAACGGGTTGTTATCCGTGTACACGGTGAACCGGGAAGAGGCGAGGTAGTGCTTAAAGCGTTCGGTGACTGCCCACACCACTGCCAGGAATTCTAGCTTGAATGAGCTGTAATTCTCAGGGTTTCTTTCGGTGGGTCGCAGTTTTCGGCTGGCGTAAGCAATTACCCGTTCTTTCCCCTGCTGGATGTGGGACAGTACGGCTCCTAGCCCGATGTTACTTGCGTCGGTGTAGAGGATAAAGGGCTGGCTGTAATCAGGGTACGCCAGGATTTCATCCCCCTTGAGGGCCATCTTCAGCTGGCGGAAGGACTCTTCTTCCAACTTCTCCCATCTGAAGGGCGGCTTCTGGTTCTTGGCCTTCCTGGACTGGCCTATCAGGAGGTCCTGCATAGGAGCTGCCTTTTTGGTGAAACCCGGAATGAACCTTCGGTAGTAGCCTACCAACCCGAGGAACTGCCGCACTTCCTTTACGCTGGAGGGGCTTGGCCATTCCTTAATTGTGGTGATCTTATCAGGGTCGGGAGCCACTCCGTCAGCACTCACCACGTGTCCCAGGTACTGCACCTTTGGTTTCAGGAGGTGACACTTGGAGGGTTTCACCTTCAGGCCGTAGTTTGCCAGGGCTTCGAACACTTCTGCCAGGTGTTTCAGGTGGTCCTCGTAGGTCTTGGAGTAGACGATGACATCGTCCAGGTATAACAGGACCGTCTCAAAGTTTCGGTGTCCCAGACAGCATTCCATCAACCGTTGGAAGGTTCCTGGTGCGTTGCAGAGTCCAAACTGCATGCAGGTAAACTCGCTAAGTCCCATCGGGGTGGTGAATGCTGTCTTCTGCTGGTCCGCCTCTGCTACAGGAACCTGACAGGACCCGCTAGTGAGATCCAAAGTAGAGAAGAAGTTAGCAGATCTTAAAGCAGCCAAAGACTCCTCTATCCTTGGTAAGGGGTACGCATCTTTGTGTGTGATACGGTTGATTTTCCGGTAATCTACACACATTCTCATGGTGTTGTCTTTCTTTTTAACCAAAACCAGTGGAGCTGCCCAGGGGCTACAGCTATCCCTAATTACCCCAGCCTCCTTCATGTCTCTAAGCATCCCCTTGGCGTATTGGTAGTGTGCAGGGGGTACGGGTCGGTATCTCTCCTTTATGGGAGGATGGTCTCCCGTGGGGATATGGTGTTCTACCCCCTTTACTCGCCCGAAGTCTAACGGGTGTTTACTAAACACTCTCTCGTACTCTTGAACCACCCGATAGACTCCCTGTTTCTGGTGTGAGGGAGTGGAGTCAGTACCCAAATGTAGTTGCTGACACCAGTCCTCTATTGTTTTCTTAGAGCCGTTACCTTCCTCTGGTTGAGATGGAGGCAAGGGTTCCACGGCCTGTACAGAATTCTGGTTTATGGTGAACAATTTAGCTAGCGTGGCATACCGGGGCAGGTGTACTTCTCTCTTCCCGATGTTTATTATGCGAACGGGCACCCTCCCATGGCGTACATCAACCACCCCCCGTGCTGTCAAAATGGTGGGCCTACTGTCTGAGTAGACGGGTTCTACCATTGCTTGGTAGTCTCTACCTCTTAGACCAATAGCTGCCCGGCACCAAATCATCATTTCACTTTTTGGGGGCATGGCAATAGGGAAAGGGTCACACATTCTCACGCTTCCAATCTCACCACCGGAGAGTTCCACCTGTTGCCGCCGCATCAGTGCCCGGATCTCTTTTTGGAGCACTCGCTGCTGGCCGGAGCTGGCGTTCTTGGCAACCTGCTGTAAAATGAAAATCACCTCTGCAAGACAATTTTCAATCACATTAGTTCCTAGCGTTATCTTTGGGTGACTCTCGCGCTTGTCAATGTCTACAATGATCAGTCCCTGTGCTGCCAGTTCGACTCTACCGATTTTAATGGTCATCTCTTTGAATCCGATCTGTGGCACGGGTTGACCATTGCTGGCGATGATACTCAAGTCGTCGTCAGGGTAGCGGGTTATATCCGAGTCATTCCAGTACTGCTTGAAGAGCACGTACGGGATGGTGGTGACCTGTGACCCGGTGTCAAGTAGGGCACTCATAGGAATGCCATCCAGTACCACAGGCAAGACTGGACGTCCTCCCACATATTTGTCACGCCAGTTCGATGGGCCTGGTGATCTTATTCCTAGGGGTTGGCCCTCTACCCGAGGTTGTGCCAGTTTAAAGGACAGTACCTTGCCATATGTCCGGGTTGATTGCAGCGGCGGCAGATGGGCTGTCCGTCCTCGTTGTATCGGTCGCTGGGTCTTCCTCTGGCCGGTGGGGTCCTCCTTGGTCGACGCCACGGGATGTCCTCCGGTCCGGATGCCAGCTGGATCTTCCCTGGAGCAGCAACCTGTAAAGACTGCACAGTTCGGGTTAGCGCAGCTACGCTTTTAGCTAGCTCTTGGACCTGATGGTGCAGGTCTGGAGCCGGGTCATTGTTCAAAGCCTGCGCATCAGCCCCCACAGGCCCTGCCGACAAGGGCGCCGCCTCCTGGTGGTAAGCGGTAGTAGGGCGCCTGTGGGTCACAACGCCACCCGGTGCCGGTTCTCGGAGCACCCGAATGGCTCTGTCCTTGAACTGTGCAAAGTCCAGATGAGGATCCTGTAAGGCCATTGCCCGCAACTGGGTTCGGTGGGCATTGCAATATAGTCCCTCTATAAATTGTTCGGTCAACAGCCTGTCCTCGTTTCCCACGCCGTCAGGGTCGGTCTGCTTAATGGCTCTCAGGGCCTCTTGTAGGTTTAGTGCATAGTCCCTTATATTCTCATGTGCTCGCTGTTTGCACCCGTAGAATCTAAGCTTAATCTCAGCTGAGGTGCGGGTATCAAAGGTGTCCTTCAGCCGGGTTAATATCCCTGCGACAGTCCTCCTCCCAGGCGGCCAGGACTTTACCTCCCTTTGGGCTGCCCCGGTTAGTTGGGCCACCAGGATGCTCACTTTTTGCTCTTCTGTGAGGGGGTACACCTGGAAGAGGCTATCCAGCTTTTCTCTAAAGTCATTCAGGGTATGTGACTCCCCTGAGTACTGGGGTAGCCAGGCTGCCCCCGGGATATAGGGCATAGTGAAAGGCATGACCGCAGCAGCGGTGGCGCTGGCGGTGGCTGCGGCAGTGAAGCTCTCCTCCGTATCCGACATCTTCCTCCCCCCTAGTGGACCGTGGCCTACCTTGCGATGATCCTCTTCCGTAGGCCGCGGCTCCGCAGTGGATCGTCAGGGTCGAGGACCTTCCGTCGCACTCCTATGACGTCGGCGTCTGCTGGGCTCCTTCCAGGACCTTACGCAACGTCCGGACGTGAGGCGGGGCTTCAGTTCTCGCGGGCTTTTCGGAGTCCATGCCCCTCTTCTTCCTGCGCGGCGTCTTCAAGATGGCGTCCAACGGCGGGAAAACTCCACGGATGGCGGGAAGAAGGCAGAAGATGGCGTCCAACGGCGGGAAAACTCCACGGATGGCGGGAAGGAGGTGGAAGATGGCGTCGGATGGCGGGAATCTTCACCACAGGTAAGTTTAAAAGTCTCTTTTTCAGGCGCGCAGTACCCGGTGGTTGCGGGCACGGAATCCCGCCGACTACGCCAAAAGTTGACGCGCCCCTGGGCCTGCTGTGTCGTGCGGCATCGCGCGCACGGGGGCTTACCCGGAGCCGGATCAGATGGGGGTAGTAGTCTCGTGGCGGTGACCCGGTCCGTGCCCAGGGAGTCAAACTGAGCGGCAGTATTTAGCAGTAGATGTTATATTGCTCGACTACGCCACCCGTTGAATGCGGTCATGAGACCGCCGCTGCAGGGCAGACCGCTGAGGCCGGTGGTACGGTTGTGCAGCGGGGATGGTATAACCCCCAACGGGAGGGGTATGGCCTCAGGGCAGCGGACGTGGATGATGAAACACTCAGAGACGGTGCGGTGTAGTTCAGGGTCTTTACTGGTGGCAAAGGTAGACCCTCCCGGAGTACTGGCTAGCGATCGGGGCCTGGTCAGTCCGTGAGCAGATGGAATCTTCCCTGGCCAGGCGGAGTTGTAGGCCTCCCCAACTAATCGTACTCTTCTGGCTACCTTGCTAGAGGCGGGTAAAAGTAGCCCACGTCCCTGAGTGTACCGTGTGGTGCTCACCCGTATGGCCGGTGACTCGGGGCCTTCTGGTAGCTTCCGCTCCACGACGGCGGTGCTGGTCCCTTGCGTGTGACCGTGCCTTCGGGTTTCTTGGCCAGAGGACCTGAAATCCCCTGCCGGGCGGTTTCTGCTGCTGGGTAAGGATTAGTCCCCACAGCCTCGGACTCCGGGTCCGGTAAGAACTCTTCAATCAGGGCGAGCTCTACAGCTTCCAGCCCCTGATCTCTTTTAGCACAGCTCCCACACAGCTCCTGATCTTTCTTGCTCCTAAAGCTGCTCCACTACAGACCAGACTGTGTCTCTGTCTGTGTTCTCTCACTCTCTTCTAACCCTGCCTCAGCCCCAGCTTTATATAGGGGAAGTTCTTCCCCTCCCAGGACTGGGCAGGAGGTGTGGCATGCATAGGATGTCTGACCAGGAAACCTCCCACCTGCTCACAGACGTAATATTGCTATTACTGTGGAAACCAGACCCCTGGGGTGCCACACTTCCGGCGCAACTTCAGACACCGCTCAATATACAGTGATCGGCAGCTGTAACAACGCCCCGGCACTGACTGACAGCTCAGCAGTACATCAGTACAGATCCGGCTGTCAGTCTTTACAGGGAGCGGTTACAGGGGCCGCTTAGCCGGCTGTCAGTCAGTGCCAGGGTGCGGTTATAGCCGCCGCTCACTATGTACTGAACAATGACTGAAGCCACGCCGGCCGCGCCTCTATGACTGAAAGCTGGAGGCTGCCGTGGGGAATAAAGTGCATTTCCTCCCGGTAGCCGGCCTTTCAGTAAGACGCCCGGCAGCTTTATAAACCTGCAGATTAACCCCATATCTGCAGGTTAATAGCGTTTAGGGACATGACAGGTTCCCTTTAAAGTATAGAGTGAAAACCACCGGTGGCAGAGCTTCACCAAGGACAACTCACCGGCGTCTAAATGATGTGCACATACCCTTAGGCTACGTTCTCACAATGAGTTTTGGGTGAGTTTTTTATGCTGTATATTTTCGAAAAAAATTCAAGTAACCTATTTTACTTAATGGGGCAGAAAATCTGCTATATCTAAAACTCACTAGAAGCTCATTGTGGGGACGTAGCCTTATACCTCAAAAATCAGAGGGTCCGAGTCATCATTTTGCTTGTTTTTTTAACAATTGATAGCATGTGAACCCCTCTTAGTAATCCTGCAAAACCTTTACTAAAATCTGTGCTGTGCCGTCATAGGGCCCAATACAACATTGTATTTTTTCAAGTCCCTTTTCTCTTTTGTATCATTTGATTTTTTTGTGCCAAATTCCTGAAAGTGGCGCACCTGGTTCATGGATTTTGCCCAAAATCAAAACTGTATTTTTTTTGTCTTTAAACCTTTTTGTGTCTTTGTATCGCAAAAAAGTGGCATGCTAAAATGTTGCAAAGTTTGTGCAAAAAAACCTCCCGGACTACAGAACACAAAATCACTTGAAATATATTTGAGTAAAAATGTGACAACTTTTTAAAAAGTCACAATTAGATAATTAGCCGGAAACCCCATAATGATCAATGAAAAAAAAGGGAACGCTGCAGACTTCAAAAAGGCGCAAATTAAAAGAAGAACAAGGCGCAAATGAAAAACACTAAAAACTAGAAAAAAAAGGTGCAAATACACTAATGAATTGTCCCATAGCTTTATAACAGTGCCATAATATGCAGCTTGTGTTGGAACACCCCCCATTATAAAGGGGAACGTGACATCTAGTAGTCAGGTGGTATTACATTTCCAGGAACAGCACAATATGGAGGTCACAGAAGATACATGAACTGTTCCTTCATGGAGGATATTTTATAAAATGAACACGCGGTATCTATACGCTATGGGGGAGTCACTTACATGAGGGTCCGCATGGTCCATAGCAATCTTGTGGAGGTCCAGCAGAGCCTTATTTACGCCCTTTTCAATTTTCAAGGCATTCTCCATAGCATTGGTGCCATTCCCCCATTCATCGGCCTCAGATTTGTGGAGCAAAAATGGACAAAACATTTCATTAATGGCGGATAAATAACGACTTCTATCTACGGATATCTACGCACAACCTGAAGTGACATTCCCTCCAGGTTTCATAATTTCACCTGATTTGTACCTTACAGTCCAAGTGTTTTCATCATCTAGGTAGATCCAGGTATGGGAGTAAGTTAGTAGCAGCGAGGGCTTCATGATTCTTGGAGGACCAATACCGGCTTGGGATATTTTTATGGACGTTATTCCATAATGTCTACAAGTCTCAAAAACTCTATTTCTTCAGAGCAGATGTCCGTCCTGACAGACTATTGACCAACATCTGCTAATTGGCTGCAGAGGACATAACAAGTCATAGCAATGTCCGGAAAAAGCGGTGCTGAAGTCCTAAATGTAATAAGCTGGGGATGTGCAGTAGTGGACAACCCCTTTAATGAACTTGATTACTTAAAGGGGATGTCCACTAATCAGACAACCCCTTCTAAATCCCTATGTTTCTCCCCAGTAAAATAACACTTATATTCACCTTCGGTGTTGGTGTTGTACCAGCTGTCTCGGCACTGGCTCTCCCGGGGCTCATGTCACATAACAATGGCACTGGCATACCGCTAATAACGGCAGACCCCGCAGCTGCTTTGCAACTGTGAGACAGGTGGCGATGTCAGCACAGGCATCGGGCCCCCCGCATCCAGCATCACACTTTCAACTGTATCCACATTCTGGATGCAGATACAATTGAAAGGATTGATGGAGGAGGGAACCGTCTGCTCCCTCCTCCATCATTCTCCTCTGTGCTTCTGATGTCTCAGCTCAGTGGACGTGATAACGTCCCAAAATCGCGTCCACTGTGCCGAGCTGAGCATAGTTTCAAACCACATGCTGCAAAGACCAGAACAGCAGGGGAATGGGGAGAGGTGAGTATTTTTTTTTTAATTAATAAGTAGTTTGTGAGGGCCATCATATTATTTGGAGGGCAAACTGGAAGGCCATGATACTATTTGTAGGGCTACTTGGAGGCCATCATATTATTTGAAGGGTTATTTGGGGGGCATCATCATATTTGGGGTGCTAAAATACTAATTTTAGGGCTGTCTTGGGGACCATCATACTATTTGGAGAACTATGTGGGGGCCATCATTCTACTATTTGGAGGATTATGTGGGGAGCATCATACTATTTGTAGTGCTCTGTGGGGGCCATTATACTACTATTTGAATGGCTATGTGTCAGGCTATCATACTATTTGGAGGGCTATGTGGGGACCGTTCTATTATTTGAAGAGCTGTATGGGGACTATTATACTATTTGGAGGCCTATGTGGGGTCCATTATATTATTTGGAGGGCTGGGTGGGGACTATTATATTGTTTAGAGGCTTATGTGAGGACTATTATTTTATTTGGAGCGTTGTGTTTGGGCCATTATACTATTTGGAGGGCTGTGTGGTGAGGGGCATTATACTGTATAAGTGGCTGATGGGGGTCATTATACTGCTTGGGTGGATAGTGGGGGCCATTACACTGTATGAGGACCATTATACAGTGTGGAGGGCTGTGCGGGGTCCATTATACTGTGTGGAGGGTTATGCGGGGGCCATCATACTGTGTAGAGGTCACTGGGGTTTATCATACTTTGCGGGGGTACTGTAGAGTCATCATACTGTATGTGTGGAGGGTACAGTGGAGAAATTCACTGTGGGGGTATCTTACTGTGTTTGGGGACACATTTTTGGCCATTAAAGGAGTATCTTAGTACGTGGGAACACTAGGGGGCTTCAATTGGGGCAAAATTACTATGGAAGGGTTGCAAACTTGTGAGGTATGCTCTTCTGTGACCCCGCTGAATATTAATGTTTTTTTGTGGGGGCTTAATTATTACTTCTGCTATGGGACCCCATGATTTCCATGTATGCTCAGGGAAGGTGATAAATCATAAATTAGCTGAATGGAGCTCAAAAGAATAAAAACAAGAGTAGTTACTTCTCCAGTCAGATCAAACTCACTGATGATATCCCAGTTAACTCATTCTGCAGCCAGCAATAGAAATCTTGCTTTAATCTGTTCATATAATCTTATATTTGTGATTCTGCTATTACTATGATGTGGCGTTCTCATCGCAGGCGTTGATACCATGTAAAGGCCTCATACAGGGTCGGACTGGGGTGCCTAGGGCCCACCAGGAGAATTGACTCTAGGGGTCCACACTACAGCATCCATAAACGGTTGTATTACTCGTTCATTTTTCGGCCTCTCCCACTAAAACGTGTGCCTTTTAGCAAACTATACAGTGTATAAAAGAGAACTGTATTGTGTAGTGCACTATATCAAAGTGTTTCTTGTTAACCAACTTATTTATTGTAGTTAACAGAATCTGTAATTTACAATCAGTAGCGGTTTTTCTTACACATGGCCATTCCTTGTCCTAGGTAAACCACCCAGTCCCTCAGCCAACTTAAACAATTTTCAAAGTGAAGAAAAAGTCATAATCACACAGCCTCACTGCGCATGCGCTTTAACGCGCTATGTTCCCAGAGCATGCGCAGTGAATCTGGTAATCACAGAGCCTCACTGCGCAGGCGGCCGGACATCTACAAGTGCGCCTGCGTCCCACAATATCAGCGCTGGTCAGGAACAGGATTCAAATACATGGACGGCGCCAGCAGTGAGTGAATGCTGCGCTCGCCCTTGACTGAATATGACAAGCACGCCCCTATGATTGAAAAGGCAGGTAGGATATAAGTAGGGCCGGCGTCAGCACCCGGCGCACCCGGTCAAGTGCCGGGGCCCTGAGCAGGCAGGGGGGCCCACTGGCGGTCGCGCACCCCGTTGGGCTATGGGCGGAGGAGAGCGGTGTCAGCGCCCGCCCTTCTCCCCCGCTTGCTCAGGGCCCCGGCAGCCGGATACTTACCTCTCCCCGTGCCTCTGCAGATCCGCCGTCTTCCTGCTCTGCACTCTCTGTGACGTCTCAGGTCAGAGGGTGCGGTGAAGTCTTTCCACCGCGCCCTCCCCCTGAGCTGTCACAGGGAGCACAGAGCGGAAAGACGCCGCCAACGCTGGAGTCCCGACCAGAGCAGCTGCAGCAGGTGAGGAGGGAGGTGAGTATTTGATTTTTTTTTTAATGTATGGAGGCATGGGGCTTAATATGGGGGGGGGGGGTGACATCCTGCATGGGGCATAACATGGGGGGGTGACATCCTGCATGGGGCATTATAAAGAGAGTGGGGTAGACATCCTGCATGGGGCATTATAAAGAGAGGGGGGGTGACATCCTGCATGGGGCATTATAAAGAGAGGGGGGGTGACATCCTGCATGGGGCATTATAAAGAGAGGGGGGTGACATCTTGCATGGGGCATTATAAAGAGAGGGGGTGACATCCTGCATGGGGCATTATAAAGAGAGGGGGGCTGACATCCTGCATGGGGCATTATAAAGAGAGGGGGGTGACATCCTGCATAGGACATTGTAAAGAGAGGGGGTGACATCCTGCATGGGGCATTATAAAGAGAGGGGGTGACATCCTGCATGGGGCAATATAAAGAGAGGGGGGCTGACATCCTGCATGGGGCATTATAAAGAGAGGGGGGTGACATCCTGCATAGGACATTGTAAAGAGAGGGGGTGACATCCTGCATGGGGCATTATAAAGAGAGGGGGTGACATCCTGCATGGGGCATTATAAAGAGAGGGGGGCTGACATCCTGCATGGGGCATTATAAAGAGGGGGGGTGACATCCTGTTTGGGGCATTATAGAGAGAGGGGGTGACATCTTGCATGGGGCATTATAAAGAGGAGGGGTGACAGCCTGCATGGGGCAATATAAGGGGGGAACAGCCTGCATGGGGCATTATAAGGGGGGGGGGACAGCCTGCATGGAGCATTATACGGTGGGGGGACAGCCTGTATGGGGCATTATGTGGGGGGTAACAGCTTGCATGGAGCATTATAAGGGGGGAGACAGCCTGTATGGGGCATTATGTGGGGGGTAACAGCCTGCATGGAGCATTATATGGAGGCCAGTATCCTGTATGGAGCGTTATAAGGGGACCAGTATCCTGTATGGAGCGTTATATGGGGGCCAGTATCCTGTATGGAGCTTTATAAGAGGACCAGTATCCTGTATGGAGCGTTATATGGGGGCCAGTATTCTGTATGGAGCCTTATATGGGGGGCAGTATTCCGTATGGAGCCTTATATGGGGGCCAGTATTCCGTATGGAGCGTTATATGGGGGCCAGTATTCCGTATGGAGCCTTATATGGGGGCCAGTATTCCGTTTGGGGCCTTACATGGGGGCCAGTATTCCGTATGGGGCCTTATATGGGGGCCAGTATTCCGTATGGGGCCTTATATGGGGGCCAGTATTCCTTCATGGGGTCTTATATGGGGGCCAGTATTCCTTTATGGGGCCTTATATGGGGGCAAGTATTCCGTATGGGGCCTTATATGGGGGCCAGTATTTCGTATGGGGGCCAGTATTCCGTATGGGGCCTTATATGGGGGCCAGTATTCCATATGGGGCCTTATATGGGGGCCAGTATTCCGTATGGGGCCTTATATGGGGGCCAGTATTCCTTTATGGAGCCTTATATGGGGGCCAGTATTCCGTATGCGGCCTTATATGGGGGCCAGTATTCTGTATGGAGATATGTGGTGCCCATTATACTGTACGAGGACTATGTGGGGTCATTATTCTGTATGGAGCAATATATAATGGGGCCCATAAAACTGTATGGAGGACTTAGTGGTGCCCATAATACTGTATGGAGGACTATATTGTCCGGTCTGCACTGTGTGCTGCGAGGATTCTCCGGCTTCTGAGCTATTGTAGAATTTACAGTAGATATCACTCATGTAATGTAAGAAGTGAAATCTTTGCATTGTACTATATATATAGATTTCTCTGCGGTATCTGTGCATCATGAATCGTGGTATGTGTTAGAGGGGCCCACTGAGACTCGCCCGGGGCCCAGAAAAACCTGGAGCCGGCCCTAGATATAAGTATATTAAACGTTATAAATTCATTATAGCTGCAGTGATTTTCATGAAAACAGCTTGCTAGTGATGCACATTGCGTCACTACCAACGCTATGGGGGCAGTGTAGAGGGCAGCTAGGACGTGACAGGTTCTCTTTAACCCCTTAAGCCCCGCGGGTGGTTTGCACGTTAATGACCGGGCCAATTTTTACAATTCTGACCGCTGTCACTTTATGAGGTAATTACTCTGGAACGCTTCAACGGATCCCCCTGATTCTGAGACTGTTTTTTCGTGACATATTGTACTTCATGATTGTGGAAAAATTTCTTCGATATCACTTGCGTTTATTTGTGAAAAAAATGGAAATTTGGCGAAAATTTTGAAAATTTTGCGATTTTCAAAATTTGAATTTTTAAGCCCTGAAATCAGAGCGATATGTCACACAAAAGAGTTAATAAATAACATTTCCCACATGTCTACTTTACATCAGCACAATTTTGGAACCAAAATTTTTTTTTGTTAGGGAGCTATAAGGGTTAAAAGTTGACCAGCGATTTCTCATTTTTCCAACAAAATGTATAAAACCATTTTTTTAGGGACCACATCACATTTGAAGTCACTTTGAGAGGTCTTTATGACAGAAAATACCCAAAAGTGACACCATTCTAAAAACTGCACCCCTCAAGGTGCTCAAAACCACATTCAAGAACTTTATTAACCCTTCAGATGCTTCACAGGAATTTTTTGAATGTGGAAGAAAAAAATGAACATTTAACTTTTTTCACAAAAATGTTACTTTAGACCCAATTTTTTTTATTTTCACAGGGCTAACAAGAAAAAATGGACCCCAAAATTTGTGTGCTTGTGTGGCACTCCGAGGCTTACTGGCATCCCCCACACTCTCACAGGGATCCAGGCTTCACCTCCACCGGAGTCCACCAGGCCTCACCAGGCTTCCCACGAGCGGTGTTCCCCACACACAGGGAACAGCCTCGTGCCGCTCACACGGTGCCCACACAGGAGCTCCCAACACCCAGGAACTCCTACACACCGGAACACACCTGTCACAAATCACACAGGGTTTATATATACTGCAGCACACACACAGATAGGACCTTAACTGATGTCAGAGTCATGTGTCCACACCCTCTGTGTGCATAAGGACCTGTGTGATGTCACAGTCATGTGACCAGTCCGTTAAAGAGGAAGGTACATGGTCATTCAAAAACACACCAAACCATTAAAGGGATGTCTGCTACATCACTATATATATATGTATGTGTGTGTATATATATGTGTATGTATGTATATGTATGTGTGTATATATATGTGTGTGTGTATATATATGTGTGTGTATATATATATATATATGTATGTATGTGTGTATGTGTGTATATATATATATATATATATATATATATATATATACATATGTGTGTGTGTGTGTGTTTGTACATACATACATACGTGGTCAAAATTGTTGGTACTCCTCGTTTAATGAAAGGAAAAACCCACAATGGTCACAGAAATAATTTGAATCTGACAAAAGTAATAATAAATTAAAAATCTATGAAAATGAACAAATGGAAGTCAGACATTGCTTTTCAACCCTGCTTCCACAGAAGTTTTTAAAAAATGTAACTCATGATATAGGCCTGGACAAAAATGATGGTACCCCTGAAAATAATGTGACAACAGATACATGTTAAATCAAGTTGTGTCCACTAATTAGCATCACAAGTGTCTACAATCTTGTAATTAGTCAGTGGGCCTGTATATAGGGCTACAGATACTCACTGTGCTGTTTGGTGACATGGTGTGTACCACACTCAACATGGACCAGAGGAAGCAAAGGAAAGAGTTGTCTCAGGAGATTAGAAAGAAAATTATAGACAAGCAAGTTAAGGGTAAAGGTTATAAGACCATCTCCAAGTAGCTTGATGTTCCTGTGACTACAGTTGCACATATTATTTAGAAATTTAAGATCCATGGGACTGTAGCCAACCTCCCTGGACGTGGCAGCAGGAGGAAAATTGATGACAAATCAAAGAGACGGATAATTCGAATGGTAACAAAAGAGCCCAGGATAACTTCTAAAGAGATTAAAGGTGAGCTTCATGCTCAAGGAACATCAGTGTCAGATCGCACCATCCGTTGTTGTTTGATCCAATGTGGACTTCATGGGAGACGACCAAGGAGAACACCATTGTTGAAAAAAATTTCATAAAAAAGCCAAACTGGAATTTGCCAAACTACATGTTGACAAGCCACAAAGCTTCTGGGAGAATGTCCTATGGACAGATGAGACAAACATTGAAGTTTTTGGCAAGGCACATCAGCACTATGTTCACAGACGGAAAAGTGAAGCATATCAAGAAAAGAACACTGTCCCTACTGTGAAACATGGAGGAGCTCTGTTATGTTCTCGGGCTGCTTTGCTGCATCTGGCACAGGGTGTCTTGAATCTGTGCAGGGTAAAATGTAATCTCAAGACTATCAAGGGATTCTAGAGAGAAATGTGCTACCCATTGTCAGAAAGCTTGGTCTCAGTCATGGGTCTTGCAACAGGATAATGACCCAAAACACACAGCTTATAACACCCAAGAACGGCTAAGAGGAAAACTTTCAACTATTCTGAAGTGGCCTTCTATGAGCCCTGACCTAAATCCTATTGAGCATCTTTGGAAAGAGCTGAAACCTGCCATCAGGAAAAGGCAACCTTCAAACACGATACAACATAAATAAAACTGTTACACTCGTGCCTGGACTGACTGGCGTGAGCGTGATTAGTGATCCCACTGTACCATGAACCGAGGAGTGCCTGGAGGGGCATAACTAAGTATCTACCCGATCCGACCAAGGTCGCACGGAGGCTAACGACTCCGTGAACCAAGGAGGAACCGAGCAGAGGGACCAGGTGCTACTCCAGGTTAGACCCCGGTCACAGCTGTTGACCCACACCGGGGAATGCAGGAACGGGCAGGTTAGGCTGGCACACAGACAGTTGGGTATTGGCAGGCACGGCTGGAGTGCAGACAAGAGGATACTGGCAAGCACGGCTGGTATGCAGACAGGAGGGCACTGGCAAGGCACGGCTGGTATGCAGACAGGGGGGTACTGGCAAACACGGCTGGAGTGCAGACAGGGAGGCACTAGCAGGTTGGAGCGCAGGCTGGATAGGGTCCAGTACAAACTGGGATTCAGGAACAGAACCGCAGATGCGGTAGACAAGCAGAGCAGAGAGGAACCGCTGGAACGGTAGGCAAGGCAGAGCAGAGAGATACCGCCAGAGCGGTGAGCAAGGCAGAGCAGGGCGAAACCGCCGGAGCGGTGGGCAAGGCAGAGCAGGAGGAACCGCCAGAGCGGTGAGCAAGGCAGAGCAGGGCGAAACCGCCGGAGCGGTGGACAAGGCAGAGCAGAGAGGAACCGCCGGAGCGGTGAGCAAGGCAGAGCAGAGAGGAATAATGAATGCACTTGGGCACACAAATCATCAAGATCTGCTGACGGCAACTCCTTTTGCAATGCTCGACCAATGAAGTGCTTGATGGGAGTCAAATCCGGAGATGCTTCTGGCCATGGTATCATGTTTAAGTCAAGCATGCTGCTCACAGTAGCACCTGCAACATGTAGCTTAACATTTCCATGTTGAAAAATAGTTACTGAGGCACGTTTAAGAAATGTCCATATCACTGGTTCCACGACCAAATCAATGTAACACTGAGCAGTTAGTATACCTGGAATGAAGACTAGAGGGGTCCTGCTACCATATATTATTACACAGCACACCATAATCCCGGGAGTACAATCGGTGTGACATTCTTTCTCGAATGCCAGTATTCTAATCTAGTCCAATTCCTCATATATGCCTACACACAGTATGATACCACTTTCATGGCCCCACAGTGGCTATCACACTCAATATGATGCCCCCACGGTCCTATTACACACAGCATGATGTACAGTATGATTCCCCCTGACAATACATTTCCCCACACAGTACATTGAAAGAAGACATCCATTGTGTTCTACCTATAACCTAACATGTTGATACAAAGGAAGGCAAAAGACCCATGAGGCAGATGCTAATTGCCCCCTATTAACGAAAAAATCCTTCCCAACTCCACTAATGGCAATTAGACTAGTTCCCTGGATGAACGTCCTATCACAGAATCTAGTTCCCATAACCTGTAATATATTTTTCAACAAAAGCATCCGGGCCATACTTGAACTTGTTTAGTAAATCAACAATTACAATATGATGTTCCCGAAAGTCTGAATATTAAAAATGGTGAACATTGGACATAATTTCAAAAAACATCACAGTAAAAGATAATGCCTTACCAACACCAGGTCAGATTACCAATGCACTGCAGGATGCAGCAAGCCTCCATGATAAAGGCGGGGGCAGCACATGTGCAAAATACTGATGCAGACAGCCACTCACTAACCTACCAATTCATGGAGGGGGTGGCTGTGTAGTATTATACATGCACACCGATGGAGTCTGCATAGGGCGCCAGTCACACAGATATGTGTGATACACAGTGTCTGGCTTGCAGCCTATTGATGTCTTGCTTGCAGCGTATTGATGACGCCCATAGTATTAGATCAGGCGGGTTGCCCAGAACTATATACATGCACCCCCACAGGACAGACGCCCCAATTCACCCAGCCAACACTAAAGAGGCCTGGCTGCATCCTGCAAAAAGATGTGCAAAAAAGATGAAAAATAGTATATAAGATAAGTACACCACATGAGGTATTGGACGATATTTTGGCCAAAATACGCAAGCTCACAACTCCATCGGTGTGCATGCATAATACTACACAGCCACCCCCTCCAAGAATTGGTAGGTTAGTGAGTGGCTGTCGGCATTAGTATTTTGCACATGTGCTGCCCCCGCCTTTATCATGGAGGCTTGCTGCATCCTGCGGTGCACTGGTAATCTGACCTGGTGTTGGTAAGGCATTATCTTTTACTGTGATGTTTATGTTCCCGAAAGTCCCGTAATTTCACTATTCTTAGAGTAAAGAATCGCCATCTATGATGACTGAGAAACCATCTTTCTTCTAGTAGGAGAGGGTGCCTCCTTGTCATCGTTGAAGGTCTATATGTAAAAAGTTCCTTAATAAGATCTCTATACTGTTTCTTCTTATATTTGTACATTGTAATAAGATCGCCCTTAAACCTTCATTATTCCAAACTGAATAACCCTAACTTTGATAACCTGTCTTGGAATTGCAGTGCACCAATTCCCTTAATAACCTTGGTTGCATTTGTCTGCATACGTCCTAGTTCAACTATGTCCGTCTTATACACCAAAGACCAAAATTATACACAGTATTCTAAATGTGGCTGAATTAGTGACTTGTATACAGACAAAACTATGTTCTTATCATAAGCATCTATGCCTCTTTTAATGCTTCCATGGTTCTATTTGCCTTGGCAGCAGCGGCCTAGCACTGGTTATTAAAGTTGAGTTTGCTGTCCACCCATACACCCAAGTCTTTTCCAGTGATGGTTTTCCCAGTGTTTAGTACATAATTGTACATTGTAATTTGTCCCAAGCAAGAACATTTATCTACATTAAACTTCAATTGCCATTTTTCAGCCCAAACCTCAAGCTTACATAAATCCCTCTGTAATATTACATTATCCTCCTATGTACTGATAACCTTGCAGAGTTTACGATCATCTGAAAATATTGAAATTTTACTCTGTATACCCCCCAAAAGGTCATTAATAATTGTATTAAATAGAAGTCCCAATACTGACTCCTGGGGTACACCACTTTTAAATGTGACCCAGTTAGTGTGTTCCATTAATAACCATCATCTGTTTCTTATCACTGAGCTTTTTTTTGTTTCTTTCAAAATCATCTATACGGTTCCAGACATATGGACCTTTTTAAGTGCTAATGTTTATGGTATTTACCAAAGAAGCAGTCACCCAATGACACTCTTCCTTCAGAGAATCTTCTGGGCCATGGAAACTGGCATGACTTTGGGGTTACTTGTAGTTTTGAATGATTCATTTTACTATTCAATGTACTAAAAATGGGGAAAAAAATCCATTTGTGGTGAAATTGGACCAAATACTGATAGTGGGACGGTAGCCTAAATCTCGGTCTCCTTTGAAGCTCAGCATATAGATGAGCTCCAGAGGAGCACCAAGACAGCGGGCACAGGGCCCTCACTGTCCTAGTGACCCATCAGCCCCCGAGATCATGTCACAGGGCACAGATGGGAGCTGGTAAATGGAAGCAGTGGCACTGGTTACATTTACGTGCTGCTGTCAGAGATTGACAGCAGCATTTAAATGATTAACTTGTCGTAATTAATTGCTGTACTTTTATGTTAGAGGAGCAGGAAAGAAGGAAAAGCCGAGCTGTGGAGTTAGTATCAGAAGAACGTACCAACTCCAACTGCAGGTAGAAAAAAATGTAAATACTTATATAGTGTTAATATTGTATATTATAAATTATTTTCATGCATAAATTGCTGAATATTTACTATTATTTGTTGCAGTATATTTGGTATTAGTAATTATTATAGTTGGAAATTTGACTTACTGACACCACAGCCCTAGTTAAAAGGGTTTTCCACAAGTGAATATATTTATATATATACTAGATGGTGTCCCAATTCTAACACATCGGGTATTCTAGAATATGTATGCGGCCGACTGGGCGCAATCAGCAGAGTGGTGTTTAAATTTGGCGCCAATCTCGCTGATTGGTCGCGGTCGGCTGGCGGCCGCGACCAATCAGCAGAGCGTTGTTTAATTTTGGCGCCAGAGCATTGTTTAAATTTGGCGCCAATCTCGCTGATTGGTCGTGGCTGGTGTCCGTGACCAATTAGCAGAGCGTTGTATAAATTTGGCGCCAATCTCGCTGATTGGTCGTGGCTGGCATCCGCGACCAGTCAGCAGAGCATTGTTTAAATTTGGCGCCAAAATCGCTGATTGGTCGCGGGCAGCGTCCGCGACCAATCAGCACAGCAGTGTTTAAATTTGGCGCCAAAATCGCTGATTGGTCACAGACGCTGCCCGCGACCAATCAGCGATTTGGACGCCACATTTAAATAGCGGCCACGACCAATCACCGATCTTGGCGCAACATTTAAACACTGCTGTGCTGATTGGTCACAGACGCTGCCCGCGACCAATCAGCACAGCAGTGTTTAAATGTTGCGCCAAGATCGGTGATTGGTCGTGGCCGCTATTTAAATGTGGCGTCCAAATCGGTGATTGGTCGCGGGCAGCGGCCGCGACCAATCAGCACAGCGGTGTTTAACTTTTGCGCCAAGATCACTGATTGGTCGCGGCCAGAGACCGCGACCAATCAGCGAATCGTATAGGTGAGGACCGGGGAGCAGAATCGTATTGGTGAGGACCGGGGAGCGCCGCTGCCTGTGTGGCTACTTCCGCTGCGAGAAGCCGGGAGATGAGCGGCTTCTCGCAGCAGAAGTATCCCGACCCGCAGCGCCGCTCCCCGGTCCTCCCTTGACACCCTAGCCGCATGGAGGTCAACGCCACTGCCTGTGCGGCTACTTCCGCTGCGAGAAGCCGGGAGATGAGCGGCTGCTCGCCGGTCGGGGTTCTTCTGCTGCTAGCGGCCGGGAGATGAGAGCCTCGCGCCAGTCATCTCCCGGCTGCATCGCCGCTGAGCTCCGTCCCGCAGATGAGCCTCTAACGGCCGCCATCTTTTTTCTGAAATCCCGCGTCGCTGATTGGCCGCTGCTGGACCAATCAGTGACGCGGGATTTCCCTGACAGACAGACAGACAGACAGACGGGATAAGACGATTATATATATAGATATACGCGGTGTGCAGAATTATTAGGCAAATTGTATTTTAGAGGATTATTTTTATTGTTGATCAACAACTATGTTCTCAATCAACCCACAAGACTCATAAATATCCAAGCTTAATATTTTTGGAAGTTGGAGTGGTTTTTTTAAAATTTGGCTATCTTAGGAGGATATTTGTTTGTGCAGGTAACTATTACTGTGCAGAATTATTAGACAATTTAATAAAAACCAAATATAATCCCATCTCACTTGTTTATTTTCACCAGGTAAACCAATATCAGTGCACAAAATATAGAAATAAACATTTCTGACATGCAAAGACAAAAACCCAAAAAATTAGTGATCAGTATAGCCACCTTTCTTTATGATGACACTCAACAGCCTTCCATCCATAGATTCTGTCAGTTGCTTGATCTGTTTTCGATCAACATTGCGTGCAGCAGCCACCACAGCCTCCCAGACCCTGTTCCGAGAGGTGTACTGTTTTCCCTCCCTGTAGATCTCACATTTTATGATGGACCACAGGTTCTCTATGGGGTTCAGATCAGGTGATCAAGGGGCCCATGTCATTATTTTTTCTTCTTTTAGACCTTTACTGGCCAGCCACGCTGTGGAGTAGTTGGATGCATGTGATGGAGAGTTGTCCTGCATGAAAATCATGTTTTTCTTGAACGATACCAACTTCTTCCTGTACCACTTCTTGAAGAAGTTGTCTTCCAGAAACTGGCAGTAGGTCTGGGAGTTGAGCTTCACTTCATCCTCAACCCGAAAAGGTCCCACAAGTTCATCTTTGATGATACCAGCCCATACCAGTACCCCACTTCCACCTTGCTGGCATCTGAGTCGGAGTGGAGCTCTCTGCCGTTTACTGATCCAGCCTCTGGCCCATCCATCTGGCCCATCAAGAGTCACTCTCATTTCATCAGTCCATAAAACCTTTGAAAAATCAGTCTTAAGATATTTCTTGGCCCATTCTTGACGTTTTATCTTATGCTTCTTGTTCAAAGGTGGTCGTTTTTCAGCCTTCCTTACCTTGGCCATGTCCCTGAGTATCGCACACCTTGTGCTTTTTGATACTCCAGTAGCATTGCAGCTCTGAAATATGGCAAAACTGGTGGTGAATGGCATCTTGGCAGCTTCACGCTTGATTTTCCTCAATTCATGGGCAGTTATTTTGCGCCTTTTTTGGCCAACACGCTTCTTGCGACCCTGTTGACTATTTGCCATGAAACGCTTGATTGTTCGGTGATCACGCTTCAAAAGTTTGGAAATTTCAAGACTGCTGCATCCCTCTGCAAGACATCTCACAATTTTGGACTTTTCAGAGCCCGTCAAATCTCTCTTCTGACCCATTTTGCCAAAGGAAAGGAAGTTGCCTAATAATTAAGCACACCTTATATAGGGTGTTGATGTCATTAGCCAACACCCCTCCTCATTACAGAGATGCACATCACCAGATTTACTTAATTGGTAGTTGGCTCTCAAGCCTATGCAGCTTGGAGTAGGACAACATGTATAAAAAGTATCATGTGATCAAAATACTCATTTGCCTAATAATTCTGCACACAGTGTGTATATATATATATATATATATCACACTATAATACAGTATGTCTTTTTTAGTTGAACAATTGGGATGTGGCTGCTGGGACCCCCAGGATGCCCAGTACTGAATCCAACTGGTTCTTATACATAAACCTTAAGTAGAGCCACATGAAGGTAAAAGGATCAGAGTGCCTGAAAAATGTATGGATCAGAAGGTGTTTTTCCCTGGATTGACTGTCATTCGTAGATGTAACAGAATCACTGGTCTTCTCTTCCACTTTTGGCTGAGGATTAGAGGATTAACATGAAACATGGAAACGATATTCTCTCATCAGACATATATGATGTTTAGTACTGATATGCCATAAATGTCAGTAGTATTACATTAAATGCAAAGGGACATTAATCAATTTGAAATGATTCTTTTTAGTTTTTTTTTTATTAAGAATTACATGGAAGAATGAAGAGATGTTCTTGGAGGGCCTTCTTCTGCAGATGTTACTTGCTGGTCAGAAGGCCACAGGTAGATGGTACAAGTCCTTCCACACAGGTGCATCTTTAATGGTGGACATGCTGTACTAGGCACTAGACATGAAGGGTTTTTCACATTGAGATGTTTGTGTTGCTCCGATGACAGGGAGCAAATATGCAGCTTTGTCTGATGGAGCGAGCAACCCTGGATAATCCACGCCGGCAAGATGATATCAGCCGGCGGAAGGTGGAACCTGTGAGAGGAGACAAAGAGACATAACTAATGTAAGTAATGGGACTACATATTAGAGCAGGGATGTCACACTCAAACACACAGAGGGCCAAAATGAAAAACTTGGACCCCACATAATCCTACATACAGAATAATGGCCCCACATAGTCCTCCGTACAGTATAATGGGCCCCACATTGTCCTCCATACAGAATAATGGCCCCAAATAGTGGTGGTGGTTCTGTTGTCGTGGGTCAAATATAACCACCCTGCGGGCCAGGTTTGGTCCACGGGCCAGAGTTTGACATGTATGTATTAGAGGATACTACTGTAGTGTCACTGTGACAGGATGATAGAGGAGTCGTATCCATACAGATGTACGGGGTCATTGTCAGTAATCCTACAGATAATATCTGCTCCACATGACTCCTTCTCACTGACTGACATCATGCAACATGGAGCTTATTGTTACACTTACCTCTTCTACTTCTTCTCTCTTCTACCTTCTCTGTTTTTTGTCGATCTTTCGATGCAGATTTTCTTTTCCCCTGAACTGGTGATTCTGATAAAAAAAACAAGAAAAAGATGTATATTATAAACTCCTAAAAGATTAGCTTTGTATCTTTATATAGAATTCTGTTATTCTTGTACCCTGTAGTCCCGGTAATTGATTATTGCACCATAATAGAGAGAATATGTCATATATACATAAAACCACCTGAGGGTCTGAGAATTAGATTGCCTTGTGAACTGATTAATATGAAACCTGTAGGTTTTCCGATATGTGGTGTCTAGCCAGGGAACTATGTCCCCTTATTAACATGATAACACTGCGGCATCCTGCAAGTAATATCTTAAAATAAGTTAGCTAAAACCTCAGTGCATTCTTAAGGTGATAAGGATCAGTATAGGCCTAGATGGAGCCATGGGTGCAGTATTCAGAATCAGTTTGGCAGAAGACTGAATGGCTTCTTATGCATTAAAAATTATAACCTATGAGGCTATGTGCCCACGTAGCAGATTTGATGCAGAGCGTTTTTGCCTCTCTCTGGCAGAAAAAAACGTATGCAGATTTACATGCAGATTTACATGCGTTTTTTCTGCCAGAGAGAAGCGTTTTTTCAGCATTTTTACATGCGCTTTCGCATGCGTTTTTTCAAGAAGTTTTCCAAACGATTTTGAGCATCACTTGGAAAAGTGCTTGACAAGTTGGTCACACTATTTAAATCCATGCAACCGGCATGGATTTATATAGTGTGACCGAGTAATAGTTAAAAAAAAGAATAAGAATGGTAAAAAATGAAAAAAAAAAGATTATACTCACCTTCCGGTGTCTTCCCGGTGTCATCTCTGCTGCGTCCGGTCTCTTGCAATGCTCGCGGTGCTGTGAAGGACCTGCGGTGACGTCATTGAGTCATGTGATGGGTCACATGACTCAGTGACGTCATGACAGGTCCTTCACAACAGCGCGAGCATTGCAAGAGACCGGACGGCGTGGACAAAACACTGGGAGGACATCGGAAGGTGATTATAAGCTTTATTTTTTATTTTAAATTCTTTTCTTTACAGATTCTATGGTACCCAGGTCTGGATGAGAGTCTCCTCTCCTCCAGACTTGGGTACCATCCGCACATTAGAAAGCGCCAATTACGCAAGTACAGATGCAGTCTTGCGGAATTAGCGCGTTCTAATGCAAGTCAATGGCGGCGATTACGCTGCGCGTCCGCAAAATTAATGGACATGCTGCGTATTTTTGAGCGCAGCATAAACGCTGCGGAAAAATACGCAGCATGGGCATTGAAAGTGCGGAATTGCATTGGAGACCATGGGGGAAGGTTTACCAAGCGTTTCCCAAGTGTTTACGCTGTAGAAATTCCGCAGCGTAAACGCTTGAAAAACGCATCGTGGGCACACAGCCTAAGAGTGAGGATTTTTATAAAATGAAATGTTGGGCTGTTTTCACATTACACTTTTTGACACAGGCTGCAATAGAATGACCTATAGAGCTATACATACCTGACAATATGGATGACTGTCTGCCTTCAGCAGTGAAACACTGCTTGTCATCATCAGACTTAGAGGGGGAAGAATCTTTCTGCGTCTGGTTGTCATCAGATTTAGAGGGGGAAGAATCTTTCTGCCTCTGCTTATCATCATCAGATTTAGAGGGGGGAGAATCTTTCTGCATCTGGTTGTCATCAGATTTAGAGGGGGGAGAATCTTTCTGCGTCTGGTTGTCATCAGATTTAGAGGGGGGAGAATCTTTCTGCGTCTGGTTGTCATCAGATTTAGAGGGGGGAGAATCTTTCTGCGTCTGGTTGTCATCAGACTTAGAGGGGGGAGAATCTTTCTGCGTCTGGTTGTCATCAGATTTAGAGGGGGGAGAATCTTTCTGCGTCTGGTTGTCATCAGACTTAGAGGGGGGAGAATCTCTCTGTGTCTGGTTGTCATCCTCAGATTTAGAAGGGGGAGAATCTTTCTGCGTCTGGTTGTCATCAGACTTAGAGGGGGGAGAATCTCTCTGTGTCTGGTTGTCATCAGATTTAGAAGGGGGAGAATCTTTCTGCGTCTGGTTGTCTTCAGACTTAGAGGGGGGAGAATCTTTCTGTCTGTTTGGTAGAAGAAAAACATATAAATTACAAGTGAAAACAATAGATACGGATACAACACCTGTCTGCAAAGCCCATTAGGACATCTGAATAACATGAAGGGGATGCTGTGCTCAAGACCCTCTTCTACCAGCAAGAATGGAGAATCACTAGCAATATTTATTTTCCTGTAATGAACTGGAAATTAAAGCTGGTCATAGTTATCAACTTTCATCACCAGCGTTATCACAAGTCAGAAACATGGTGATCAGCAATCATGTGGTCATCGATACTGGATTTAGTATCGACTTACACTCGTCTTGAATTTGGTGTTGTGAACACATATCAGAATGGACCCCATAAAAATAATTTGCTCACATGTCTGACTGTTTTGCACTTTCTGGTGAATACCCTGGAGGTGACTTGGGTTCTTCATTGTTCATCATCTTGGTATGGATGGAACAGAGCTAATACAAAGAGGAAAAAAAAATATTTTAATATTTTACAATTTTATTTTAATTACAGGTTGTATGGATCTTATTGGTCACATACTTACTTTAGAAAGCCTATGCGAAGATGATAGAAAGTTTTGGCTTTCCGGCCAGTCATTATCTTCACTTGTGTCCCCCTCATCTGAATCAATATGTTGATGTCTGCTACATCGAGCTGAAAAGTACAAGAGTTAATCGAGATTATTAGCATAATACTTTGTCCTGAACAGTCACCATTTGATCATGAATCAAGGTGGGGACTGATTCTCACTTAAAATGAAATACAAGACACACAGCAGCTTTCTGCAGATGATGTCTCATTCTACTTACTGTCAAAGTAGATGGTATCCTCTTCTGACTCAAGATCAGGAATGAACAGCGACTTCTGACTTAGAAGGTTGTCAAAATCTAAGTTACGCAGGAATGGATGAAATTTGATCTCATTTGCTCCTCCTTGAAAAGGAAAACAATGAATAGTGATATAGTTATTGTCAAAGAGACAAGTTTCTTAGGCCTCCTACACATATCCGTGTTTGCACTACATGTGGCATCCATTTTTCTTTCACGTATGCCACCCGTACCCATTATCATCTATGCTGCTGTTTTTTTGTGGCAGCACAGATGACAAGTGCCAATACAAGTCTATGGGACCCTGAAAAACACGTACATCACACAGATGGCATCCGTGTGCCATTTGTGTGCCTTCCTTACGCTGTATCTGTTTAACATTACAAAGTATAAGAGATACTTTATCATTTCTTTTTCTTTGCCGTACCGGAAAAACACTGATGGCACACTGATGGCACACTGATTCAAAACACTGATGACACTAGTACTGTTTTTTTCCGGTACTGGTTTCAGTACTGATTTTATACGGACGTGTGAAGGGGGCGTTAATCTGAACGGTTGACGTAACAGAGCCGAAGTGAAGTAGATGTACTGAAAGTCTTAGCATGAAGAATGGGGAATGGCCAAGCTGGTAGAGAACAAAACCTCAGTGCTGATCCTCATTATTCATTTTCTGTTCACAGAGGTGTAATAAGTCATTAATAATAGTATTATATACATTACCTGTCCCAAGTCTTTGTGCTGGATCTTTTCTGAGCAGCTCAATGATGATATCCCGAGCTGTGGCTGGAAAAGCCGAATTAGTAAGTTTCCAATATATGTCATCTGTTATGTAAAAAGCAAATATTACAGAAAATGAAACATCTTAATTTATTTTATCAAAACAAAAATCTTTTATATTAACAAAAGTAACTAAATCACACAACTAATCTATTCAAATAACAATGACATTACACAGCAATCAGATTATTTTACTTACCCCTGACAATATGGCTGTAAATGTCATATTTGGAAGGCCCATAAAATGGTACACGTCCTACAAGAAATGTATATAGGATGATCCCAATTGACCACCAGTCAGCTGGCCTTCCATAGCCTTCCTTTAAGATAACTTCTGGGGCTATGTAATGAGGGGAGCCAGCAATCTGGAAAAAACAGAGGAATGAGATAATGATCAGAGAACATAATTGTGACAAATAACATCAGTGGAAACGTTTTCTAGATGAGAAAGTATAAGAGAAGGAGAAATGGAGGAGATGAGTAAAGAACAAGTTCCTGCCTACCTCCTTATCATGGAACTCTCTGGTGATGTCCTCAATTGGAGCCTTGTAGATCTCTGATGTTGGTCTCATGAGGCAGAGTTTGGAAAGCCCAAAATCTGTAACTTGAATATGACCAGTTGACGTTATCAGGAGGCTGTGAAAAAAAGAGGATGTCAGCCCCAAGTTGCAAATAGATTGTATAATAAACGATATCTTTTTTCCCCTTTCTTATACTACAAGTGTCACTTACTTTTCAGGCTTCAGGTCTCTGTGCATTACACCATAGCTGTGCAGATATTCCACAGCTAGAACCGTTTCTGCAATGTACAGACGAGCCAAGGGGACAGGTAAACACCCATAGTTCTTCATAAAACTGCCACAGTCTCCTCCTACAGCAGAAAGCAAATATGACAGGAGAGGGTTTGTTACAATGTAAATGACACATGAGGAGTGTGAAGGAGAAATGAGCGGAGACATTGGGGCAGGACGTCATACACAGAGATATACTGTATAATAATGCAAAAAACCCTCCATTGGAGCATACCCGAATAGTAACTAGGACTGCACTAAATGTCTATGAAGCAAAACCACAAAGGTGCAAGAGCTGCACAAATAAGTGCAATGAAGCAACATCCCATATAAAAGCATGAATCTTTATTAGTCACGTGGAATAAATATTTAAAAATAACAAGGTAACTCATACAAAAAAGAGACACTATTCTGGCCAAAAAAGTATGAGCTATATATACTATGTATCTTGCAATAAATAAATATATAATTAGTTAAAGGTGTCAGCAGTCTCATTTGTGGTTTTGCTTTATATACTGTATAAGGCCGGTTTCACACGTCCGGATATTTCTGGTACCGGAAAAACCTGTGTCGGAGATGTCCGTGTGCCGCATCAGGAGCACACGTACCGGCGTTTGGGAATCAGTGTACAGTTAGCGTTATTCCCAAAAGCCGGGTACTGAACGCTGCGCTCATCATTTTCCCCTGCCGGCACTGCGATCAGCACCAGCAGGAGTTAATAATGAGAGTTGTAGTCTGCTCCCGGTGTCTCCACCTGTAAAAATAAGAATAAAATAAAAAAAAAACCTTATACTCACCTACCTGTCCTAAGTATCTCCTGCTGTAATCCATGCGACTACTCAGCAGAGGAGCTGGGGAGAATGACTCCTGCAGCGAGCGACGCCAGACCTCAGCTGAGCTCAGTGAGTGACAGGACACCGCTCGCTGAGCTCAGCGCAGATTCGGGGCCGCTCGCTGCAGGAGTCATTCTCCCCGGCTCCTCTGCTGAGCGGTCTCATGGATTACAGTGGGGGACATTTAGGACAGGTGAGGGTATAGATTTTTTTTTTATTCTTATTTTTACAGGTAGAAATACACTGGGAGAAGACAACCCTCATCATTAACCCCTGCTGGTTCTGATCGCAGCGCCGGCAGGGGACAATGATGAGGGCAGCGTTTAGCACCCGGCGCTAACTTTATCGCTAATTCCCAGGCGCCGACACATGTCACACGGATGGCATCCGTGTGCAGTATGTGTTTACACTGAACCATTGACTTGAATGGGTCTGTGTGATCCGTCCTGCTGGCCAAAAACAGACATGTCTACGTGTGGATCACATGGACACACGGTCCGTGGAAACACTGACATGTGCGCACATGTGTCAGTGTCTCCAGTACGTGTGGTAAACTGTCACCTCACGTACCAGAAATACTGAAGCGTGAAAGAGGCCTAATGTAGAGCGTATAAAGCAGAGTGACCCAATATAAAAAGACAGAGCCGTGCCTCATCTGCAAGCCTCTTATTCATTACTCTGTGAAATGCTCATCTATACAAACTGTTAGAATTGAGTCAAATCCTCCTTTTATCCTCAGTGGATATTTTTGCCATTCTCAGTGAGGACATTCACCAGAGACTTTCACAGAGATAATGATTTTCCTGGCATCTTGGTAACAGATAACTTATAGTAAATGCAGTATGGACATGTAACCGTCCATGTGGTCACATTCAGATTATGGAGAAGATGCTAGAGATAAGCAGATTGAGGCTGGATATAGGCACAATGGATATGACTTACCTGCTGCATACTCCATGACCATACACAGATGATGAGGAGTTGGAAAGGAGCACAACATGGAGGCCACAAATGGACAATCAGCAAATGTTAGGATGTCCCTCTCTAGAAAGGCACGTTCAAGTCTTCTTGGAATATTCACGTTCTCCTTGTCCAGCTTCTTCATAGCGAATAGCTGGCTTGTGTATTTGTGTCGCACTAAGTGGACGGCTCTGGAGAGAAGGAAAATCCATGATTTATAATGAATTCTTACTAACATTTTGTCTATAAACCTCATCACATGATTGTCTGGTTACTACTAGATGTCACTAGAAATCCATGTAGAAATCCATCAAGTTACACAACATAAATGATGACCTATGCGAGGTCCTCATCTATGTCACGTCCTAACTGACCTAAATAATGACATATAGATGTGGCCAGTAGACATGAGCTAACACATTTGAGTGGAATTAAATTCTACTCAGATTTTGCAAAATTCTGCATTCACCAAAATGGCGTTTTGTTTTTTTGTTTGTTTTGTTTTTTGTAATTTGCTTACTCATGGATTTAGCAAAATGTCAAGCGTTGGCCACCATTTTCAAAATCTTGAAAGGCCATAAAAAAGTTTAAAAATAAACAAATTTTTATACTCACTTCTACGGCCCCTCCGCCTCAACCGTCCGTTCCTTGCCGCATCCTCAAATCTCTGCTGCTAATGCTGAAATCCAAATGCCTCTCATACTGGGACGGGACTTCCAACATTGATGAGATCTGGGAGGATTATGCACAAGCGCAAGAACAGTCACGGTGTCACAATGTTGTGACTTTTTATGCTCTTGCATAGAACTCTCTCAGACCTTCTCAAAGCCTGAAGTCCTTGCATAGCGTGAGCGGTGGCAAACTGAAGAGGCAGTGAGGACCGGACGGGTGACGGTGAGAAGTGGAGGGGCTAGAGAATTGAGCAGTAAGGGGAGTATAAGTATGTTTCTTATGCTTATTATGTTCTGGGGCCTGGTGAGGCCCCAGAGCATAATAAGGGACATTAATTTCTCCTTGAATCGTATTTTCACCAGTCCACGTGAACAAGCAAATTAGAATTTTGCCTGATTCGCTCATCTCTTGTGGACAGTATGGACTCAGAGCATTTCTCTGTTGTACGGGCTGGGCACAGAGACAGAAGCATTGTCATAAGGAACACTAGGAAATGTATATTATGCAAACATAAAGCTCACCCATAAGCTCCACTGCTGATCAGTTTGATTGGTTTAAAGTCGGTCTTACTAGGACTTGTCTCCAATTTCAATGATCCGGTCAAGGCCTAGAAATAATAAGAAATGACATTAAGACATAGAATCTGCAGGAAAATAAAAGCTCCAGATGCAGGAACTTCTCCTCTATATTATGTCCACGCTGATTACATTGCAGCAGATGTAGAGGACATGATGCAAGCCGGACCCTCCACAGACAGTATTATATTTTAAGGGGATATTCCCCATGCATAGATATCACTGTACTGCAGGGTATGATAAGGGGCATCACACAGAAGAGGCAGAATAACAATGCCATCATTACTCACAATAGATCTGATCTACATAAAAGCAAAGATATCCCATTGTCATCTGGGGTATAATATTATATGTGTAATTCATACCCCGTTATCTGATGATAAACAGACGTCTCCTCTGATACTTACACTGGCAGATTCGTGGATCTCTGGTGTCTCACATATTCCACCATCAGTACTGGCCGTCGACACAGTTATTTCTAAAATAATGATAAAATAATGAAAAGATGTCATGTATCAGTCTATATCAGTACTTAATATATAACACATCCATATAATGAAGGACATGACAAGATCTCTGTAAATGATATAAAAACTAGATATCTGGTATTCTGCACATACTAAATATACAGTATTTATGGCACATCCAGAGATAGATACACTGGGCGATTGTTCAGGATCTGATTACCGTATTTTTCAAGTTATAAGACACACTTTTTTCTGTAAAATGGGGGTGCGTCTTATCCCAACGTAGCTTACTGAGGGGGGGGGGGGGGTTGCGGTGAAGCGAGGCCCCAGGACGCAGGGTCACTGCTGCAGGAAGCTGGCGGCGGCAGGAGTGGGGCGATGCTGTGGGCCCCAGGCTGGGAGGAGGGGGTGTTCGGCGGTGCAAGGATGCAGCGGCCCCTGGGCTTTCAGAAAATGTCGCCGGAGACTCCGCACTTCCATGATTTTCAGTGTGGTGGACTTCGGAAAAATGGATTCTGGAGATGGCGCATGCAGATTGAGATCTTGTCTCCCGAGATCTCAATCTGTGCATGCGCCACCTCCGGTGGAGATTTTCCCAAGGTCCACCAGATTGAAAACCATGGAAGTGCAGGGACTTCAGTGCAGCATCGCCCCACTCCTGCTGCTGCCATCTTTCCGCCGCCTTTCCCCTAGAAAAGTTACCACAAAATTGGATTATAAGTTGCTCCACCATTTTATTAAAAAAATGTTTTTCCTATTTTCCCCTCCAAAATTTCACCTGCTTCTTATGGTCCGGTGCATCTTATAGTCTTCAAAATATGGTATTTTTGAACAATTACATGATTGGGGATCTATGACCCTCATTTTGGAGCCGAGAAGACCACACAGGCGTGAAGTAGAATTACATGATCCCTCTCCATTACAGGGAATGAAGAGTAAATCTACATATTCTCTGCCATTCTCTATAATATCTGGATATTTGAATGTAAAATATTAGATGATCGGCTTACCTTCAATCAGATCAGTTTTTAGCTCTAACTGACTAATATTAGGGTCAGGCATGTTCACGGTTTGCCCCTCTTCGGAGTCACCTTCGGATGTTTCCTGATGGTTATAATATGTACAATTAGTATAACATTTCACAAATACTAAATTATCATATACAATAGATAGGAAGGACTAAACATTGGATTTACTGGTAATTTCAGTATTGGACGGACTATACACAGCCACTCCCTCCAGTAAATCAACAATAATATATAAGGTACTTGTATATACAACTGATCTCTGTTATCAGAATTGCAGCATTTACAAGAAGGAAGATTGTGATGATCGAGCAAAACAGAGGCAGAAATACAAACTCCCACCGCTGAGTACAGACTGCCATCACAGATGATGGAGCCGCAGGGACAGGCGGTCATGAAATATCCTGTGCCTGCCTGGAGGGGACAAGGACATGTGATATAGAAGATGATGGCTCCTTACCAGGTGCTCCAGTGAGCGGGCCGGACTCTCCAGTATATTCAGGACATTTTGGGCCAGTTGTTTAAAAAAGGCCAATTTTCCACTTTGGGCTTTTTCTTCAGCCTATAAAGATGGAAATAAATACAAAAGGAAAATCATGAGAGAAAGTGCAGAATGGAGGAGGCCATTTATGTAACCATTTTACTCCTGTCTATCTGCAGCTACAATTACTACACATTTGGTACATTTTATATATTATATTGGTGTCGATCTAAAGAACAATTTTCTGTAAATAAACTTGTATTCCATTATTATTATTTGATTTGTATTATTATTATTATTATTTTTTATACAGCATAAAAACACTTGTATAATTAGTGGTGGTGAATTATGATGTCATAATAGCAGTGATGTCGTGATGGAATCTTGTGATGGAATCTTAACGGGGCATCTCACCGTGAAAGGAAGTTTCCTAGCAATAGTTAAGGTGGCAAAACCATAGTTTGTGCATCAGTACCAGATGCTTGAATGTAAGAAAGAACTGTGGGTACTTTACATTTCTAATCAGTGAGGCTAGTTCTATGGTCTGAGATAAATTATTAATATTTGTTATACACAATAAAAATCATAATTACATATTTATAAGAAATCCGGATTAAGGTGCTAAATGAAGTGTCTTTACTAAGGGACAAGGACTGGACTAGGAATGAAATCTAGCCCTGACATTTGAATCATACAGGCTCATGCTGCACTTTTACACCCTCTTCCCAAAATGGGGATCTCTATTACAAATATGACCCTGCCTGACACTGAAGAAAGTCTAAATTTTATTACTACCAATAATACCACTATACAGTAAGGGAGACCAACTAGACATAATAATAATAATTTGTGCAGATTGTCTGCTATTTACCTGTTGTACTAATGTCCTGATGTTCTGCTGTAAATGCTGAAGATATTCTGAGGTAATACGACCTTGGTAGTATTTGGTCAAGCAGTCCCGTACAAGCTCCATAACCAGCCGGTAAGTGAAGCTGAGGACGCCATCGGGTAGTGGTAGCACACAGTTAGGGGTATAGGTGGTAAGAATCCCCTGGAGTAGTGCCAACTCCTGAAGTCTGTCTGGAGAAATTCCAGACATTTCAATGAAATGCGCAATCAGTATATCACTAGATAAGTAGCTAAACACTGACAACAATGACACCGGGGTATCAAAGTGACACTGAAGTGTAAACGCTTGTATAAGTAGTGGTTGTGAATTATGATGTCATAATAGCAGTGATGTCATGATGGAATCTTGTGATGGAATCTTACAGGTGCATCTCACCTTATAAGGAAGTTGCCTAGCAACAGCTAAGATGCCATCTACATAGACTGAGCATCAGCATCAGATGCTTGAATGTAAGAAAGAGCTATGGGTACTTCACTTTTACTTTGATAGGCAGGTGAGTATAAGGATTTTTTAATTTTATTCTTATTTTTACACTAGGACACAGCGGGAGCAGACTACTGCTCTCATCATTGTCCCTTGGTTGTGCTGATCACAGCGCCAGCAGGTTACAATGATGAGGGCAGCATTCAGCACCCGGTGATTGGGAACAGCGGTAACTGTACTGCTGATTCCCAGGTGGCGGAATGTGCGCTCCTGATGCGGCACACGGTTGCCACACAGGTGCACATGGACACGTATATCTCCCGTACCGGTTTTTCCGATACTGGAAATATCAGGACATGTGAAACCGGCCTAACTCTGGACTCTGTAAACAGAAAAAACTGATGGCACTTCTAATACGAGAAATAGGTGTGAACAGGTGCTTACTAGGAGAAGCTACCTCCATATACAATTAACAAATAAAGTAGCAAACTGCAATGCTAAGTATGTAAGCATGAAATATGGAATATAAATAGCATTACTGCTATAGAAAATAGAAATAAATGAGAAATCTTAGCGCATAAATTGGCCAATTCATGTGTACCTGTCCCTTAGAGAGGTATTCACATTGGTAGGGTCCTGGCACTGAGAAACGCCTTACCGCGGCTGCCAGATACACATGAATTGGCCAATTTATGTGCTAAGATTTCTCATTTATTTCTATTTTCTACAGCAGTAATGCTATTCATATTCCATATTTCATGTTTACATACTTAGCCTTGCAGTGTGCTACTTTATTTGTTAATTACTCTGGACTCTGTGTGGCCTCTGTTCAGCGGTGTTCTTTTTATCAGAGGCTCGCAAAACTGTGGCCGACGGCACTTTTATTCACGCCTAATAAAAAGACGGACACCGTGGGATCACAGGCCAGACGGTGCCTCCATCTGCCTCATTACAGGGAATCTTCCGCCGGAGGCTCCGTCTGGATCACGTATTTCAGAGATTTACATGGAAACCCCGGTGTAAGCGCTGAGCGTAGAGCACAGGATAAATGTGGGCAGAGCCATATTGCGAACTCTGGGAGGCTGAATGAACAAACCAACAGCAGGTGAAGAATTGGTTTTATTTATTTATTTACACCGTTCCTCGTGCGGTTTAAGTGATTAGATGACTTTATTCTTCGGGTCGGTGCGATTACAGTGATACCAGATTCATATCGGGTTTTTACATTTGGCAGCTGTCACACACTAAACTTTTTTTTTTGCAAAGACTAGTTTTTGCATCGCCATATTTTCAGAGCTATAATTTTTCCATATTTCGGTCGACAGAGTTATGTGATAGCTTGTATTTTGCGGGACAAGTTGATGTTTTTATTGGTACCATTTTCGGGCATGTGACATTTTTTGATCGCTTTCTATTCTGATTTTTGGGAGGCAGAATAAACAAAAACCAACAATTCAGTAATTGTTTTTTTAGTTTTTTTTATGCAGCTCTGCGTGTGGTAAAATTAATAAGGCAGCTTTATTCCTCGGGTCAGTACATTTACAGCCATACTGCATTTATATCTTTTTTTATGTTTTGGCGCTTTTACACAATAAAAACTATTTCATAGAAAAAATCGCTTTATTCTAAGAGCTATAACTTTTTTATTTTTTGGCTGATGGAGCTGTATGGTGGCTTGCTTTTTGCGGGACAAGATGATGTTTTCAGTGGTATAATTTTTATTTATATTCGTCTCTTTGATCGCGTTTTATTCCACTTTTTGTTCGTTGGTATGATGATAAAGCACCGTTTTTTGATTCTTTTTTTTTACTGTGTTCACTAAAGGGGTTAACTAGTGGGACAGTTTTATAGATCAGGTCGTTCCGGATGCGGCGATACTAAATATGTGTACTCTTATTGTTTTTCTTCATAATAATATTTTATTTTTTTATTATTTTTTTATTTTTAAAAAAATATTTTTACAACTTTTTTTTCACTTTTTTTACTTTGTCCCACTATGGGACTTTCACTTTCAGCAGGCTGATCGCAGTTCTAAGGTATAGCAGTGCAGGATCACTGCTATACCTTGTAAACTGTCAGTGCTGCAGACACAAGCTAGTTTGATCATGCACTGCGCATGGTCAAACTAACTTGCTGGTGCCTGGTGACACAGGTGTCGTCATGATGACATCGTGTCACCATGGCAACGATCGGGACCCCGTGAGGACAGCGCAGGGTCTCCGATCCAAGAGCAGAGGTGCTTCTGTCCCTCCACTCACTTGCTAAATGCTGCGATCGCAGCATTTAGGGGGTTAAAGTGCCGGGTGTCAGCTGTCAAAATCAGCTGACAACCGGTGGCGATTGATCCCGCACAGCCTGTGTCGTAATAATACGTACATGGTCCATAAGGCCCAGGGCACAGGGACGTATTATTATGCACAATGTCAGAAAGGGGTTAAAGCTTCTGACGCGCCCCTGGGCCTGCTGTGTCGTGCGGCATCGCGCGCACGGGGGCTTACCCGGAGCCGGATCAGATGGGGGTAGTAGTCTCGTGGCGGTGACCCGGTCCGTGCCCAGGGAGTCAAACTGAGCGGCAGTATTTAGCAGTAGATGTTATATTGCTCGACTACGCCACCCGTTGAATGCAGTCATGAGACCGCCGCTGCAGGGCAGACCGCTGAGGCCGGTGGTACGGTTGTGCAGCGGGGATGGTATAACCCCCAACGGGAGGGGTATGGCCTCAGGGCAGCGGATGTGGATGATGAAACACTCAGAGACGGTGCGGTGTAGTTCAGGGTCTTTACTGGTGGCAAAGGTAGACCCTCCCGGAGTACTGGCTAGCGATCGGGGCCTGGTCAGTCCGTGAGCAGATGGAATCTTCCCTGGCCAGGCGGAGTTGTAGGCCTCCCCAACTAATCGTACTCTTCTGGCTACCTTGCTAGAGGCTGGTAAAAGTAGCCCACGTCCCTGAGTGTACCGTGTGGTGCTCACCCGTATGGCCGGTGACTCATAGAATCATAGAATCATAGAATGGTAGAGTTGGAAGGGACCTCCTGGGTCATCTGGTCCAACCCCCTGCTCAAAGCAGGATTCACTAAATCATCTCAGACAGATGTCTGTCCAGCCTCTGTTTGAAGACGTCCATTGAAGGGGAACTCACCACCTCTCGTGGCAGCCTGTTCCACTCATTAATCACCCTAACTGTCAAAAAGTTTTTTCTAATATCTAATCTGTGTCTCCTCCCATTTAGTTTCATCCCATTGCTTCTAGTCTTTCCTTGTGCAAATGAGAATAAAGATGATCCTTCTACAATGTGACAGCCCTTGACATATTTGTAGACAGCTATTAAGTCTCCTCTCAGTCTTCTTTTTTGCAAGCTAAACATTCCCAAATCCTGCAACCGTTCCTCATAGGACATGGTTTGCAGACCAGTCACCATTCTGGTCGCTCTTCTCTGAACTTGCTCCAGTTTGTCTATGTCTTTTTTAAAATGTGGTGCCCAAAACTGTACACAGTATTCCAGATGAGGTCTGACCAAAGAGGAGTAAAGACCGATAATGACTTCACGTGATCTAGACTGTATGCATCTGTTAATACATCCCAGAATTGTATTTGCCTTTTTTGCTGCTGCCATCACACTGTTGACTCATGTTCAGTCTATGATCTATTAGTATACCTAAGTCTTTTTCACATGTACTGTTGCTTAGCTCTATTCCTCCCATTCTGTATATGCTTTTTTCATTTTTATTGCCCAGATGTAGTACTTTGCATTTTTCCCTGTTAAAAACCATTCTATTGGTTGCTGCCCACTGCTCCAGTTTATTTAGGTCTTTTTGAATCCTCTCTCTCTCTTCTCTAGTATTAGCTATCCCTCCTAGCTTTGTGTCATCAGCAAATTTAATCAGTTTACCCTCAATTCCTTCATCTAAATCATTGATAAAGATGTTGAACAATACAGGTCCCAGGACGGAGCCCTGTGGTACCCCACTTGAGACATTCATCCAGCTGGATGTGAAGCCATTTACAACCACCCTTTGAGTCCGATCACTAAGCCAGTTATGAATCCACCTAACAGTTGCCTGGTCCATTGCATACTTGGTCATTTTTTCAATAAGGATGGTGTGAGATACTTTGTCAAATGCTTTGCTGAAGTCAAGATATACTATATCTACAGCATTTCCCTGATCCACCCGGGGCCTTCTGGTAGCTTCTGCTCCACGACGGCGGTGCTGGTCCCTTGCGTGTGACCGTGCCTTCGGGTTTCTTGGCCAGAGGACCTGAAATCCCCTGCCGGGCGGTTTCTGCTGCTGGGTAAGGATTAGTCCCCACAGCCTCGGACTCCGGGTCCGGTAAGAACTCTTCAATCAGGGCGAGCTCTACAGCTTCCAGCCCCTGATCTCTTTTAGCACAGCTCCCACAGAGCTCCTGATCTTTCTTGCTCCTAAAGCTGCTCCACTACAGACCAGACTGTGTCTCTGTCTGTGTTCTCTCACTCTCTTCTAACCCTGCCTCAGCCCCAGCTTTATATAGGGGAAGTTCTTCCCCTCCCAGGACTGGGCAGGAGGTGTGGCATGCATAGGATGTCTGACCAGGAAACCTCCCACCTGCTCACAGACGTAATATTGCTATTACTGTGGAAACCAGACCCCTGGGGTGCCACATTCCCCCCTAGTAAAATTTAGTACTCCGGGACTAAACATATTTTTGTAAAACATAACAAGTAAAAACAGAAACAGTACAATAAAGAAGAACACATTAGGATGGTCACGGCATGTCCGCAACCGGGTGCAGTCTTTGAAGAAAACAAAGGTGTCCATTTCACCAAGAGACCGGGAGCCGTAACCAGGTAGGGGTCTGTCCTGCCCCGAGTCCTTAACAGTCTTTGTCCTTTCCTGGGTTACGCTCCAAACATATGTACAAAGGATTCCGGATAATCCCTAAATGACACCTATAAAATAACTAAAAATACACAATTATTTACAGGTAACAGAAAACAGGTAAATACAAATAAACAGTCTAAACACTTAGATCCTCCAACGTACGGGCAACTGGCCTCTAGTGGCTCTAGTGGACCTACGGAGCTGACTGACTGGTCCTGAGCTACGGGGTGTAGGAGCTGTCAAAGGTAAACTGGGCAGCTGTCTACGGGCTCTTTGGCTCACTAGGGGCACGGCAGGCTCACTATAAGCAGAGGGTTGATCCTCCTGGTCTGCTTGTGTGGGGTCTTCTGCCTCCTGGACCGGCTGCTCTTCCAGCTCTACCTGTTTCTCTGTAGGTACTTGAGATGCTGGTTGGAGGAAGGTGAGGACGGGTACCACAACAGCGCCATTGACTTGAGTCCAAGACCGAGGGAAGTCTCCGAGCACAGTACTGACCATATCTTCCCTTTCCTCTGCGGGTCGAGGGTCTTCTTGTTCTTCTTCAGGGCTTCGTAGCTGTTCGGGACACTTCTTCAGGTGATCTCGGGAGACAATGGCTGTGGTTTCTCCTCCGTCCTTACTGATTATGCAGACTTTCGGGTTCTCATGGCTTGAGGGCAGTACGGTGTACGGGTCCTTCTCCCACTGGTCGTCCAACTTGTGGAGGCGTCTCTTCCTCTTCAAGACCTGCTCTCCAGGTAAGAGGGGAACAGCGGGAGCATACTGGTTGTAAGTCTTCTCCTGTCTTTCTCTAGCTTGACAGAGACTTCGCTCCACGCTCTCCTGTACTTTCCGGTACTGCTGCTGCCTTTCTGTGTCCCAGTCTGCTTCTGGTGAAGTGTCCTCAGGTGTCAGGACTCCCATCTCCAGATCAACAGGAAGCTTACCAGGTCTTGCTCTCATTAGGTAAGACGGGGTACAGTTGGTAGAACCTACCAGGATGTGGTTGTATAGGTCCACCAGATCAGGCAGTTTCTCAGGCCACAGACTGCGTTCTTCCAGGGGCAATGTTTTCAGAAGATCTATCACCACCTGGTTCATTTTCTCGCAGAGCCCATTGGTTTGCGGATGATAGGGTGTTGTTCTTATCTTCCGGCAGCCATACAGAGTACAGAACTCCTGGAAGACTTCCGCTTCAAAGGCTGGTCCTTGGTCCGTCAGCACCTGCTCTGGGTATCCGTGTGGACGGCAGAAGTGCTGCTGGAAAGCTCTAGCTGCTGTTTGAGCCGTTAAGTCCTTGACCGGGACCACCACCAGGAACCGGGAGTAATGATCTACGATTGTGAGGGCGTAGACATACCCAGATCTGCTTGGAGCCAGTTTCACATGGTCCAGGGCTACCAGTTCCAGTGGCTGTCGGGTGATGATGGGCTGCAAGGGAGTCTTCTGGCTGGCACGGTCCTTCCTTCTTAGGTGGCACGGGCCACAGTCTCTGCACCACCTCTCGATGATTCCTCTCATGCCTACCCAGTGGAACCGCGCACGCAGCAGGAACTCCAGCTTCTTCCATCCGAAGTGCCCAGCTCCGTTGTGGTATGCCTCCAGCACCATAGCCGCGTCTCTTCTTGGCACCACTACTTGCCAGATCAGTTCATGCGTCCGGGAGTTAACCATTCTGCGGCACAACTTCCCCTTGTAAAGGAACAGTCGACTCTTCTCAATCCACAGTTGCTTGGCCTCCTCCGGAGCGTCTGGGTCAAGGCGGGCATCTGGCTGAGTCAGCATCTCCTTCACCAGTCGGACGGCGGGGTCACTGTCTTGCGTTTCCGCCCAGTTGTAATGAGGTAAGGGGTTGAACGTAGCGGATTGCTTACTCCTTACACGGTGGGAATACTGGATAGTCCCATGCCGGTGGAACGCGGGAAGTTCAACTTCTTCCAGTTCCTCTGGATCTTCCCCCACGTCCGGTAGGTTTGGCATTCTGGACAAGGCATCCGCGTTGGTATTGGAGCGTCCTGCCCGGTATTTGATTGTGAACTCAAAGTTGGACAGGCGGGCCATCCATCTCTGCTCCAGGGCACCGAGTCTTGCCGTATCCAGGTGTGTCAACGGGTTGTTATCCGTGTACACGGTGAACCGGGAAGAGGCGAGGTAGTGCTTAAAGCGTTCGGTGACTGCCCACACCACTGCCAGGAATTCTAGCTTGAATGAGCTGTAATTCTCAGGGTTTCTTTCGGTGGGTCGCAGTTTTCGGCTGGCGTAAGCAATTACCCGTTCTTTCCCCTGCTGGATGTGGGACAGTACGGCTCCTAGCCCGATGTTACTTGCGTCGGTGTAGAGGATAAAGGGCTGGCTGTAATCAGGGTACGCCAGGATTTCATCCCCCTTGAGGGCCATCTTCAGCTGGCGGAAGGACTCTTCTTCCAACTTCTCCCATCTGAAGGGCGGCTTCTGGTTCTTGGCCTTCCTGGACTGGCCTATCAGGAGGTCCTGCATAGGAGCTGCCTTTTTGGTGAAACCCGGAATGAACCTTCGGTAGTAGCCTACCAACCCGAGGAACTGCCGCACTTCCTTTACGCTGGAGGGGCTTGGCCATTCCTTAATTGTGGTGATCTTATCAGGGTCGGGAGCCACTCCGTCAGCACTCACCACGTGTCCCAGGTACTGCACCTTTGGTTTCAGGAGGTGACACTTGGAGGGTTTCACCTTCAGGCCGTAGTTTGCCAGGGCTTCGAACACTTCTGCCAGGTGTTTCAGGTGGTCCTCGTAGGTCTTGGAGTAGACGATGACATCGTCCAGGTATAACAGGACCGTCTCAAAGTTTCGGTGTCCCAGACAGCATTCCATCAACCGTTGGAAGGTTCCTGGTGCGTTGCAGAGTCCAAACTGCATGCAGGTAAACTCGCTAAGTCCCATCGGGGTGGTGAATGCTGTCTTCTGCTGGTCCGCCTCTGCTACAGGAACCTGACAGGACCCGCTAGTGAGATCCAAAGTAGAGAAGAAGTTAGCAGATCTTAAAGCAGCCAAAGACTCCTCTATCCTTGGTAAGGGGTACGCATCTTTGTGTGTGATACGGTTGATTTTCCGGTAATCTACACACATTCTCATGGTGTTGTCTTTCTTTTTAACCAAAACCAGTGGAGCTGCCCAGGGGCTACAGCTATCCCTAATTACCCCAGCCTCCTTCATGTCTCTAAGCATCCCCTTGGCGTATTGGTAGTGTGCAGGGGGTACGGGTCGGTATCTCTCCTTTATGGGAGGATGGTCTCCCGTGGGGATATGGTGTTCTACCCCCTTTACTCGCCCGAAGTCTAACGGGTGTTTACTAAACACTCTCTCGTACTCTTGAACCACCCGATAGACTCCCTGTTTCTGGTGTGAGGGAGTGGAGTCAGTACCCAAATGTAGTTGCTGACACCAGTCCTCTATTGTTTTCTTAGAGCCGTTACCTTCCTCTGGTTGAGATGGAGGCAAGGGTTCCACGGCCTGTACAGAATTCTGGTTTATGGTGAACAATTTAGCTAGCGTGGCATACCGGGGCAGGTGTACTTCTCTCTTCCCGATGTTTATTATGCGAACGGGCACCCTCCCATGGCGTACATCAACCACCCCCCGTGCTGTCAAAATGGTGGGCCTACTGTCTGAGTAGACGGGTTCTACCATTGCTTGGTAGTCTCTACCTCTTAGACCAATAGCTGCCCGGCACCAAATCATCATTTCACTTTTTGGGGGCATGGCAATAGGGAAAGGGTCACACATTCTCACGCTTCCAATCTCACCACCGGAGAGTTCCACCTGTTGCCGCCGCATCAGTGCCCGGATCTCTTTTTGGAGCACTCGCTGCTGGCCGGAGCTGGCGTTCTTGGCAACCTGCTGTAAAATGAAAATCACCTCTGCAAGACAATTTTCAATCACATTAGTTCCTAGCGTTATCTTTGGGTGACTCTCGCGCTTGTCAATGTCTACAATGATCAGTCCCTGTGCTGCCAGTTCGACTCTACCGATTTTAATGGTCATCTCTTTGAATCCGATCTGTGGCACGGGTTGACCATTGCTGGCGATGATACTCAAGTCGTCGTCAGGGTAGCGGGTTATATCCGAGTCATTCCAGTACTGCTTGAAGAGCACGTACGGGATGGTGGTGACCTGTGACCCGGTGTCAAGTAGGGCACTCATAGGAATGCCATCCAGTACCACAGGCAAGACTGGACGTCCTCCCACATATTTGTCACGCCAGTTCGATGGGCCTGGTGATCTTATTCCTAGGGGTTGGCCCTCTACCCGAGGTTGTGCCAGTTTAAAGGACAGTACCTTGCCATATGTCCGGGTTGATTGCAGCGGCGGCAGATGGGCTGTCCGTCCTCGTTGTATCGGTCGCTGGGTCTTCCTCTGGCCGGTGGGGTCCTCCTTGGTCGACGCCACGGGATGTCCTCCGGTCCGGATGCCAGCTGGATCTTCCCTGGAGCAGCAACCTGTAAAGACTGCACAGTTCGGGTTAGCGCAGCTACGCTTTTAGCTAGCTCTTGGACCTGATGGTGCAGGTCTGGAGCCGGGTCATTGTTCAAAGCCTGCGCATCAGCCCCCACAGGCCCTGCCGACAAGGGCGCCGCCTCCTGGTGGTAAGCGGTAGTAGGGCGCCTGTGGGTCACAACGCCACCCGGTGCCGGTTCTCGGAGCACCCGAATGGCTCTGTCCTTGAACTGTGCAAAGTCCAGATGAGGATCCTGTAAGGCCATTGCCCGCAACTGGGTTCGGTGGGCATTGCAATATAGTCCCTCTATAAATTGTTCGGTCAACAGCCTGTCCTCGTTTCCCACGCCGTCAGGGTCGGTCTGCTTAATGGCTCTCAGGGCCTCTTGTAGGTTTAGTGCATAGTCCCTTATATTCTCATGTGCTCGCTGTTTGCACCCGTAGAATCTAAGCTTAATCTCAGCTGAGGTGCGGGTATCAAAGGTGTCCTTCAGCCGGGTTAATATCCCTGCGACAGTCCTCCTCCCAGGCGGCCAGGACTTTACCTCCCTTTGGGCTGCCCCGGTTAGTTGGGCCACCAGGATGCTCACTTTTTGCTCTTCTGTGAGGGGGTACACCTGGAAGAGGCTATCCAGCTTTTCTCTAAAGTCATTCAGGGTATGTGACTCCCCTGAGTACTGGGGTAGCCAGGCTGCCCCCGGGATATAGGGCATAGTGAAAGGCATGACCGCAGCAGCGGTGGCGCTGGCGGTGGCTGCGGCAGTGAAGCTCTCCTCCGTATCCGACATCTTCCTCCCCCCTAGTGGACCGTGGCCTACCTTGCGATGATCCTCTTCCGTAGGCCGCGGCTCCGCAGTGGATCGTCAGGGTCGAGGACCTTCCGTCGCACTCCTATGACGTCGGCGTCTGCTGGGCTCCTTCCAGGACCTTACGCAACGTCCGGACGTGAGGCGGGGCTTCAGTTCTCGCGGGCTTTTCGGAGTCCATGCCCCTCTTCTTCCTGCGCGGCGTCTTCAAGATGGCGTCCAACGGCGGGAAAACTCCACGGATGGCGGGAAGAAGGCAGAAGATGGCGTCCAACGGCGGGAAAACTCCACGGATGGCGGGAAGGAGGTGGAAGATGGCGTCGGATGGCGGGAATCTTCACCACAGGTAAGTTTAAAAGTCTCTTTTTCAGGCGCGCAGTACCCGGTGGTTGCGGGCACGGAATCCCGCCGACTACGCCAAAAGTTGACGCGCCCCTGGGCCTGCTGTGTCGTGCGGCATCGCGCGCACGGGGGCTTACCCGGAGCCGGATCAGATGGGGGTAGTAGTCTCGTGGCGGTGACCCGGTCCGTGCCCAGGGAGTCAAACTGAGCGGCAGTATTTAGCAGTAGATGTTATATTGCTCGACTACGCCACCCGTTGAATGCGGTCATGAGACCGCCGCTGCAGGGCAGACCGCTGAGGCCGGTGGTACGGTTGTGCAGCGGGGATGGTATAACCCCCAACGGGAGGGGTATGGCCTCAGGGCAGCGGACGTGGATGATGAAACACTCAGAGACGGTGCGGTGTAGTTCAGGGTCTTTACTGGTGGCAAAGGTAGACCCTCCCGGAGTACTGGCTAGCGATCGGGGCCTGGTCAGTCCGTGAGCAGATGGAATCTTCCCTGGCCAGGCGGAGTTGTAGGCCTCCCCAACTAATCGTACTCTTCTGGCTACCTTGCTAGAGGCGGGTAAAAGTAGCCCACGTCCCTGAGTGTACCGTGTGGTGCTCACCCGTATGGCCGGTGACTCGGGGCCTTCTGGTAGCTTCCGCTCCACGACGGCGGTGCTGGTCCCTTGCGTGTGACCGTGCCTTCGGGTTTCTTGGCCAGAGGACCTGAAATCCCCTGCCGGGCGGTTTCTGCTGCTGGGTAAGGATTAGTCCCCACAGCCTCGGACTCCGGGTCCGGTAAGAACTCTTCAATCAGGGCGAGCTCTACAGCTTCCAGCCCCTGATCTCTTTTAGCACAGCTCCCACACAGCTCCTGATCTTTCTTGCTCCTAAAGCTGCTCCACTACAGACCAGACTGTGTCTCTGTCTGTGTTCTCTCACTCTCTTCTAACCCTGCCTCAGCCCCAGCTTTATATAGGGGAAGTTCTTCCCCTCCCAGGACTGGGCAGGAGGTGTGGCATGCATAGGATGTCTGACCAGGAAACCTCCCACCTGCTCACAGACGTAATATTGCTATTACTGTGGAAACCAGACCCCTGGGGTGCCACACTTCCGGCGCAACTTCAGACACCGCTCAATATACAGTGATCGGCAGCTGTAACAACGCCCCGGCACTGACTGACAGCTCAGCAGTACATCAGTACAGATCCGGCTGTCAGTCTTTACAGGGAGCGGTTACAGGGGCCGCTTAGCCGGCTGTCAGTCAGTGCCAGGGTGCGGTTATAGCCGCCGCTCACTATGTACTGAACAATGACTGAAGCCACGCCGGCCGCGCCTCTATGACTGAAAGCTGGAGGCTGCCGTGGGGAATAAAGTGCATTTCCTCCCGGTAGCCGGCCTTTCAGTAAGACGCCCGGCAGCTTTATAAACCTGCAGATTAACCCCATATCTGCAGGTTAATAGCGTTTAGGGACATGACAGGTTCCCTTTAAAGTATAGAGTGAAAACCACCGGTGGCAGAGCTTCACCAAGGACAACTCACCGGCGTCTAAATGATGTGCACATACCCTTAGGCTACGTTCTCACAATGAGTTTTGGGTGAGTTTTTTATGCTGTATATTTTCGAAAAAAATTCAAGTAACCTATTTTACTTAATGGGGCAGAAAATCTGCTATATCTAAAACTCACTAGAAGCTCATTGTGGGGACGTAGCCTTATACCTCAAAAATCAGAGGGTCCGAGTCATCATTTTGCTTGTTTTTTTAACAATTGATAGCATGTGAACCCCTCTTAGTAATCCTGCAAAACCTTTACTAAAATCTGTGCTGTGCCGTCATAGGGCCCAATACAACATTGTATTTTTTCAAGTCCCTTTTCTCTTTTGTATCATTTGATTTTTTTGTGCCAAATTCCTGAAAGTGGCGCACCTGGTTCATGGATTTTGCCCAAAATCAAAACTGTATTTTTTTTGTCTTTAAACCTTTTTGTGTCTTTGTATCGCAAAAAAGTGGCATGCTAAAATGTTGCAAAGTTTGTGCAAAAAAACCTCCCGGACTACAGAACACAAAATCACTTGAAATATATTTGAGTAAAAATGTGACAACTTTTTAAAAAGTCACAATTAGATAATTAGCCGGAAACCCCATAATGATCAATGAAAAAAAAGGGAACGCTGCAGACTTCAAAAAGGCGCAAATTAAAAGAAGAACAAGGCGCAAATGAAAAACACTAAAAACTAGAAAAAAAAGGTGCAAATACACTAATGAATTGTCCCATAGCTTTATAACAGTGCCATAATATGCAGCTTGTGTTGGAACACCCCCCATTATAAAGGGGAACGTGACATCTAGTAGTCAGGTGGTATTACATTTCCAGGAACAGCACAATATGGAGGTCACAGAAGATACATGAACTGTTCCTTCATGGAGGATATTTTATAAAATGAACACGCGGTATCTATACGCTATGGGGGAGTCACTTACATGAGGGTCCGCATGGTCCATAGCAATCTTGTGGAGGTCCAGCAGAGCCTTATTTACGCCCTTTTCAATTTTCAAGGCATTCTCCATAGCATTGGTGCCATTCCCCCATTCATCGGCCTCAGATTTGTGGAGCAAAAATGGACAAAACATTTCATTAATGGCGGATAAATAACGACTTCTATCTACGGATATCTACGCACAACCTGAAGTGACATTCCCTCCAGGTTTCATAATTTCACCTGATTTGTACCTTACAGTCCAAGTGTTTTCATCATCTAGGTAGATCCAGGTATGGGAGTAAGTTAGTAGCAGCGAGGGCTTCATGATTCTTGGAGGACCAATACCGGCTTGGGATATTTTTATGGACGTTATTCCATAATGTCTACAAGTCTCAAAAACTCTATTTCTTCAGAGCAGATGTCCGTCCTGACAGACTATTGACCAACATCTGCTAATTGGCTGCAGAGGACATAACAAGTCATAGCAATGTCCGGAAAAAGCGGTGCTGAAGTCCTAAATGTAATAAGCTGGGGATGTGCAGTAGTGGACAACCCCTTTAATGAACTTGATTACTTAAAGGGGATGTCCACTAATCAGACAACCCCTTCTAAATCCCTATGTTTCTCCCCAGTAAAATAACACTTATATTCACCTTCGGTGTTGGTGTTGTACCAGCTGTCTCGGCACTGGCTCTCCCGGGGCTCATGTCACATAACAATGGCACTGGCATACCGCTAATAACGGCAGACCCCGCAGCTGCTTTGCAACTGTGAGACAGGTGGCGATGTCAGCACAGGCATCGGGCCCCCCGCATCCAGCATCACACTTTCAACTGTATCCACATTCTGGATGCAGATACAATTGAAAGGATTGATGGAGGAGGGAACCGTCTGCTCCCTCCTCCATCATTCTCCTCTGTGCTTCTGATGTCTCAGCTCAGTGGACGTGATAACGTCCCAAAATCGCGTCCACTGTGCCGAGCTGAGCATAGTTTCAAACCACATGCTGCAAAGACCAGAACAGCAGGGGAATGGGGAGAGGTGAGTATTTTTTTTTTAATTAATAAGTAGTTTGTGAGGGCCATCATATTATTTGGAGGGCAAACTGGAAGGCCATGATACTATTTGTAGGGCTACTTGGAGGCCATCATATTATTTGAAGGGTTATTTGGGGGGCATCATCATATTTGGGGTGCTAAAATACTAATTTTAGGGCTGTCTTGGGGACCATCATACTATTTGGAGAACTATGTGGGGGCCATCATTCTACTATTTGGAGGATTATGTGGGGAGCATCATACTATTTGTAGTGCTCTGTGGGGGCCATTATACTACTATTTGAATGGCTATGTGTCAGGCTATCATACTATTTGGAGGGCTATGTGGGGACCGTTCTATTATTTGAAGAGCTGTATGGGGACTATTATACTATTTGGAGGCCTATGTGGGGTCCATTATATTATTTGGAGGGCTGGGTGGGGACTATTATATTGTTTAGAGGCTTATGTGAGGACTATTATTTTATTTGGAGCGTTGTGTTTGGGCCATTATACTATTTGGAGGGCTGTGTGGTGAGGGGCATTATACTGTATAAGTGGCTGATGGGGGTCATTATACTGCTTG
>NW_027367105.1:0-61932 GCF_046119375.1 Phyllobates terribilis | reverse complement strand
AAAAACAAGGTAAGATCATTGCTAAAGGACGAGCGCATCTCAACAACGCTATTCAGATAGGAGATGTAAACTTAGTAGAGAACCTCAGGTTCAATCTACTGAGTGTAGCACAACTATGCGACCAAGGAGGTAATAAGGTATGGTTTAGCACAACTGAGTGTGCAGTGGTCAACCCTGAACAAGAGGTGCTTCTCAAGGGCAAGCGCATAGATAACACCTACCTCTTCGACCACTCCTTCTCTCCTAAGCGCAACCTTTGTCTAGCTACACTCGCTGAGACAACAAATCTTTGGCACAAGAGAATGGGACACGCAAGTCTACATCTACTCAACAAGCTTCAGTCCAAAGATCTTGTTCGTGGTCTTCCTCGCATCAAGGTAGAATCCATGACTTCATGCTCAGACTGCTCAAAGGCTAAAGCGACTCGTAGCTCCTTTCCCTCTATCAAGGTAGTGCAGACTAAAGCTCCCCTTGAGCTTCTCCACATGGACTTATGTGGACCACTACGAACGCAGAGTAAGGGAGGTAATCGCTATATTTTTGTAATAGTTGATGACTATTCTCGCTATACCTGGACTCTTTTCTTGAAGCACAAGAGCGAAACCCTTGCAAAGTTTCAAGCTCTTGCGCTTTTACTGGAAAAGAAGCTAGGGCTCCCCATTTGTTCAATTCGTTCTGACAATGGAACTGAATTCAAAAATGGTGAGTTCCTATCATTTTGTGAGGATAGGGGTATTGATCATAATTTCTCCACCCCTAGAACCCCTGAGCAAAATGGTGTGGTTGAGCGCAAGAATAGGACACTTCAAGAGATGGCACGCACAATGCTACTCTCTAGTGGTGTCGCTTCACACTATTGGGCTCAAGCTGTGAGCACTGCATGTTATATAACTAACCGTGCCTTCTTAAGGCCTATTCTTGAGAAAACTCCCTATGAACTGCTTAAAGGGCGTACACCAAATATCTCTCACCTAAGGGTGTTTGGTTGCAAGTGTTACGTCCATAACAATGGGAGAGATCTTTTGGGTAAATTTGATGCTAGGAATGACGAAGCTATCTTCCTTGGATATGCACCTACAAGTCAAGGATATAGAGTACTCAATCTGAGAACTCAGATGGAAGAAGATAGCATCCACGTGAAATTCAATGAAGGAGAGCTTGAAAGTGTTCCAGAATTCAACGATGATCCATTCTCCAGTCATGATCCACTTCCAGCTTCTCTTCCCAATCCTCAAGCGCAACCTTCTGTCCCTTCTTCAGGTATGGAAAGTGACGACGATGATAGTGGAAGATGCGCTTCTCTGCCTTTGGTCACAGAAGCTTGCATTCCCAGAGAAGAAGCAACTCAAAAGAACAACACTCAGAATGAAGATCATGAAAGTGGACCATCCATTAATGTTCTTGCTCCCTCTTCACCTCTTTCTCCAGGTCAGGTAACTCCCTCTGTTACTTCTTCTACCCCTTCTAGCTCTCAAGCGGGACCTAGTATTGGTGAAGCGCAACCTGGAAGTTCTCAAGCGAGACCCAGTGGACTTTCTAGTGGTAGTGAAAGCCTGTCCAAAACTACAACGATGAAGCTACCAGACAACACAGAGGTCACCGTGCGCGATTATCAACAGTTGAACTCTCATCCAGTTTCTGCGATCATATCTCAGTATGAAAAAGGTACCCAGACTCGCTCTAACGTTCATAACATGCTTGCTTGTAGTGCTTTTGTTTCTTTACAGGAACCCAAGTCCATACAAGTTGCGCTTCAAGATCCAGATTGGATAATAGCCATGCAAGAAGAGTTGGAGGAGTTCCAGCGCAACCAAGTTTGGCGTCTAGTACCCCGGCCAGGTGATAGAAGCATAATTGGAACGCGCTGGGTATACAGAAACAAGCTGGATGATAGTGGAGCGGTGGTACGAAACAAAGCGCGTCTTGTTGCACAAGGTTACAATCAACAAGAGGGCATTGACTACGATGAAACGTACGCACCAGTAGCTCGTCTAGAGGCAATTCGACTGTTGATAGCCTACGCAGCGCACAAAGGATTCAAGCTATTTCAAATGGATGTGAAGACAGCCTTTCTCAATGGTAAGCTTAATGAGGAGGTCTATGTCAAGCAACCACCAGGATTTGAAGATCCAGCTTATCCAGACCACGTGTACTTTCTTGACAAAGCGCTATATGGCCTAAAACAAGCCCCTCGCGCTTGGTATGACTGTCTATCTAAGTACTTGTTGGCAAATGACTACAAGAGAGGTTTGGTGGACAAAACCCTCTTCATAAGGGAAGTGAAAGGTGATATTCTCATTGTTCAAATTTATGTTGATGATATTATATTTGGTTCTACTAACTTGCAGCTAGTAGAAGACTTTAAGAACACCATGAGCCTCAAGTTCAGCATGAGCATGATTGGTGAGCTTAAGTACTTTCTAGGGCTTCAAGTCAACCAAATGGATGAAGGCATTGAGATTCACCAGCAGAAATACATCAAAGAGTTGCTTAAGAAGTATCAAATGGAAAACTCTAAACCTTGCCCTACTCCTCTCTCCACTACTACAAAACTGGACACAGATCTTATGGCTGAGAAGGTAGATGAAACCTTGTATCGAGGTATGATAGGTTCTCTAATGTATTTGACTGCTTCACGTCCCGATATTGTTTTTGCTGTTAGTGTATGCGCTCGATCCCAGTCAGACCCTCGCGCTTCTCACCTTGCTCATGTAAAGCGCATCTTCAGGTATTTAAAAGGGTCTGACGATCTTTGCCTTTGGTACTCCAAAGGGGGCGGTCTTTCTCTTGTTGGCTATACCGATGCAGATTATGCAGGTTATTTGGCTGATAGAAAGAGCACTAGTGGCATGGCACAGTTCCTTGGTCCCTGCTTAGTCTCCTGGGGATCCAAGAAACAAAATTGCATAGCGCTTTCAACGACTGAGGCTGAATACATAGCGGCAGCGCAATGTTGCGCACAAGTTTTGTGGATAAAGCAACAGCTCGTTGACTATGGTATTACTCTTGACACTATATCTATATTTTGTGATAATACTAGCGCTATATGTGTTTCGAAGAATCCTGTCCATTGCATTGGTGATCGTCTTCTACCCATATTATATGCCTCAGAAATGATCCATTGCATTGGTGTCCCTAGCCTGACTAGATGTAACGCTTCTCTCGTCCTTATTGAGCTCTACATAAGAGAAGTATTCATTTAGTGACATAAAGCCTCAATTACCATACTACATGTATATGCACATACGTCCACATCAACTTGAGTGATTGAATGCTCTAATGTCCCCTATATGAAATGTGCATCTTCCATTCATTAATTGCTTTACATTGTGGTTTGAAAAATTGAACTGGACATCACACTCTCATGACTACTCATCTCATTCAGTGTTGTGCTTCTTCAGTTCTTGCTATCAGTGATGTTTAGGCATGCGCTTCAGTGTTCAGCGCATTTGGGACAGTCAGTACATTGCGCTTTGTAGCGCATCAGGGTGGTTTCCTTCGTGGTTGGGTTTGCTTAACAATTAAGCAAGGCTTTTCTCGTAATTAAAGCGCGCCGCTCGTGTGTGATGTAACGGCTATTTACAGTGCAACGGTCGGAAATCTAGCCGTTAGAGATCTACGCCGCGTTTTTATTGAACCATTGGTGGTAACGGCTCTATTTTGTGATTGGTTCGTTGAAGCGGTTCCGAGTTGATGTAAAGAGCTATAAATACGAGGTATTTGCCCTACAATTATACCTTCCCATCGTTACTCCTTTACACTTACTCTCCTCTTCTACTCTTCCTTCTCCAATTTTCTTTCTACTTGCTACCATGGACAAAATCCTGAGCGCCCTCACCGAGCTTGACCCAGAAACTCGTGCGAAGTTTCAATCACTTGTCCAAGCTACATCTTCTTCACCGCCTCCATCCAAGCAGGTGTCCCATGAGGTAACATCTCCCACTAAAACGGCCTCCCCTAAACAACCACCTCCTACAACCACCCCTGTTCCTAAATCTCCAAAAGGTCCATCTTCTCATATTGACCTTACTACTGAACCCTCTCCCTCCTCAAAAAGCCTTTCCAAAACACCTTCTAAGCCTAAATTCGCCCATATGCCTCCAGTTGATTTGGACTTGTTGGCCCAAGACCTAGAGCTCACTGGCTACGATCCAGTTCAAGAGCTTGGCCGCATTCAGGCAGAGACCTCACACACAACCCCAGCTAAAGGTAAAGGGGTTCTTTCAGTTGATACACCCTCTCGCCCGGGGTCAAAAACAAGATCTCCAGGGCATGCGCTTCTCTCTCCACAAGACGAGCACTTCCAGTTCCTAGCGTCAATTCCTTCAGATTCAGACGCAGATGAGGATATCCAGCCTCTGCCCAGTTCAAGCGCACCAACTCCTCTGCCGCTTCCATCCCAGAAGCCTGATAGGCTGAGTGACGCGCTTCGCCGCAAAGGTAAAAAGCGCAAGGCTGCTGCTCCTCCTCCTCCAATTTCTGAGCACGAGTCGTCTGATGGCTCGGAACATGACTCCCCACCGCCTACTACTAAGCCAGTCGGCACTTCTACTCGTTCAAAGCGCACCAAGGTATCAACTTTATCTGACTTCCCTTCTGTCCCTCAAGGTGTACAGAAACGCTCCCTCCTCTTCCCAGAAATCGTCACTCAGGATCTACTCACGGGTCTCCAAGACTCGTCCCACGTTGCCCGCTTTGCCACTTGGCTAAGCTTTCAGGGCTGGGACACGCTGGAAACTGAACCAGCGCGCTGCAACAACTCCATGGTATACCAATTTTATGCAGCGTTGGAGTATCCACCACCGAATCCAGAGTATAGCTCAGTCACGTTTACCTGGAGAGGAAATACAAAGGAAAGTTTCAGGGTAAAGGATTTGGCTAAAGCGATTGGGCTAACGGAGCATCCAGTGGTTTTGGCAGGCTATACAAGAAGAATTGGCCGGCAGGGGCGTCTGCACTGAAGAAGGTAGTGTTTGGTCAGAATGTTCCAAAAGGTACGCTTTCAGTTGACCTTCTTCGACCCTCTAAGCGCCTTCTTCATCATTTCATCATCACCAATATCACGCCAAGGGACTATGACCGTGATAAGGTGACCATAGCTGACTGCTGCATCATGGCTGCCGTAATCTCCAATCAGGTAGTCAATACAGCTCAGCTCATGATGAGCCACCTGGTGCTATGCCGCGCTGCAACTTCAGGCCCTCTACCATTCCCTCACCTAATCTGCAAGATGCTCCGCACAGATGGATTGTATGATAACTCTCTTCCTGATTATTCTTGCTCTACTTTCCTTACAACTGACGCTATTGTTGCACTCCTTCTACCCAAGAATGAGGAAAAACTTCCCTCCAGCTCGCGCTCTGAGTTGAGTCCTCGAGCTCGGGTCTCCTCCAGTTCCAGTGACATATCTGCTATAGTCGCTTCTATGGAAGCGCATCAGGAACGGGTAGAGAAGCGTCTTGAAGAAATGGTAGAGATAATGTCGTCAATACTAAAACTTGTTCAGGAGAAGTTCAGTGAAGAGCGGGGTGGTAGCCCTTGAGCAGTTGTGATGGTTGCGCTTTTTAAAGCGCATTTGCTGATTCTCTTTTTTTTCTCTCTGCTATGTTTTTGTGATTTATTGAATTAGCTCGCTAGGACTCCACCTTCTTTTGTGCAGTTTGTACTTGAAATGACAATATAGTATGCTTCTGATTTTTATATCACTGAGAGCCTTACTAACTTGACTTGTCTTTACTTGAGTTGCTCACTTTTCTTTCTTAAGATTTGTTGACGTCTTAGCTAGCAAGCGCACTCTACTATCTTTCTTACCGTATGACTTTGCTTTGAATTTTTCGATGATGTCAAAAGGGGGAAAAACACAGGTAAATTTCTCTTTGATTAAGGGGGAAGTATGAGATCGTGCTTGAATTCAGGGGGAATTGAAAACTGGTATGGTTAAGTACCTTGGTAAGTTACTTTGATCCAATTCCGAATCTGAATACTTGATTAAATTGATATTATTGATTTCATTTTGGTCACTTAAGAAAGTATTCATGAGCTTACCTGTTTACAGTTTGTCATCATCAAAAAGGGGGAAATTGTTAGTTGAGCTTTGGTAGGAATATTAAAGCTCAATGTATTTCTCTGTGTTTTGATGATAACAAACTAATATGTTTAATTTCTTAGTGTTTTTAAGCCTTCCAGGTCATTGCCATATTTGTAAGGATGCGCTTAAGTCACTTAGAGATGCGCTTGACTGGTAACAGTCGCGCTTAACACCAAGCGGAGAAAGTTAGTTTCGCAAACGGTGTTTAAATAAATCCATTCAAGACCAAGAAGTAAGAGTGATCGAGCTTCGAGGGCATAGGGATGCGCTTGAATGTAGTTGAAGAAAGTTGATCACGAAGTTCCACTGAAGCTTAGGGTGTGCCAGAGCACAGGAGAACAAATCTAGACGCTTCGAAGGCTGGTAAGGCGGGAGAGTGCAAGTTGCGTGCACAGGAAGGTGCGAGAAGAACTTCACACTCTTTGGGACGCTACTCCAGGGATCGCCAGCGTGGCAAGAGTTTGTTAGAGCTAAAAGCACACGGATTGCTTATGTGGCGTGGATCAACACATGGAGAACAAAACCAAATCACTCCAAGCCGTTGATTAATTCTGGTGAAGTGATCAAGGCACACGGATTGATGAGGTGGCATTTTATATAGTCTCAGTTTGTTACACGGTTAAGCTATAGGGTTAGCTTAGGACTTGTGTATAAATAGAGTACTATTTCATTCATTTTAAGGGTTGCAAACGTTGAGGATATAGGAAGCTAGAGAGAGCTTGAGATATAATTCGTTTGTAATCAGAGAGTGTTGAGAGTGCCTTTGTTCTCCAGAGCTGAATTGAGAGTATTGTAGAGAGAGTGCTTACGAGTGAGCTTCTCGTGTTGAAGCAAGAGATTGTAATCACTTCTTAATCAATACAAGTGTAGTGGTGAGTTTTATCCCGAGTCAGCTAGTGGCTTAGGGTTCTCACCTTTGGAAATTCTTGTGTGTGCAAATATAGGTGCGCTCTAACAACTTAAAGCGCGCTTTATTGTCGTCTGACCACTTCCGCACTTAAAGGACATTAGTAAATTCATTACTAAGTGTTCTACATTGGTCAAGCGCATCTCAAGTATCGAAAGCGCAATTCAATACTAGTGAAGCGCATCTAAGGCTTAATGAACCTTAGAGACAAAAGACAATAGCTGATCAAAACACGTATTTTATACTTTGTTAACGTGTTTCAAAACCAACAGTTGTGTTTGACATGCACCAAGGAAGTGACGACATGAAGAATAATCGGAAATTTGACCTCCAGCGGAGTTCCATTCCTTCAAGATGGGGGAATCTGAAAGTGTGTCCAGCTACCACTCAAGATTCCAGGTTATAGCCGACAAGATGACTGCGCTGGATCGTCACAGAAGCATGGGCGTTATCTCTTGAATTCATCCATTGAATAAGCTCAAGATTCGACACCACCAGGAAAATAATGCTAATGACTAAAGCGACCAAAGAACTTCCAGTATCTGTGCTTGTTGGGAAGTTCATGGTCCAAGAAATCAAGGATGACGAGCAAGCTCACTCTTTGAAAGAATCAAGGGGCACCACACACAAACTCACCAGATTCTTCCAACAACTCGAAAGCGAGACCTCCATTGTTGAGAACGAGGACGTTGAGGTGGAAAATGATTACCAAGATGGTCAAGAAGTTCCTAAAGAGTAAAGGCAACTTCAAGAAGGACCAGAATGCAAAAAGGGACCTCACCAAAGTGACCTGCTACAACCGCCAACAAATAGGTCACTTGGCGAAGACATGCACAAACGCTAAGCTAGCTGCCAACACGATTACAAGCGAGCCCAAGAAAGCGTTCTTCACAACATGGGCCGATTCAGATGATGAGCTCGGTCTTTGGTGAAGACAAGCAAGCTAGTGCTTGATGGCTCAAGAGGAGTCTAACGACGATCAACCTATTCAGGTATCCTCCATAAAACTTAGCGTATTACCTAACGAATAGCTTATTGACCTGTGTCAAGGCTTAATTGAGGATAATGATCTCCTAATGAGCCAAAATAGTGAATACCCTGATGAGATCATCATCCTTAAAGCTGAGACACTTGAGTTGTCTAAAAGATTGAAGGGTGACATTGTTGTTGTTACGAAGTTCTGCGAGCTTTGTAAAGGCAAAAGTAGAACACCTCCCTCAGACTCAAATGTATCAGTTAATCTTGACTCAAACATGGACAAGCTGGATAAGCTGAACCAGTCTATTGATGCGAAAACTGTCAACCAAACAGTTTTCGTACGATCGCGACTTGGTTTGTGCTATACTTCTGAGCTACCCACATCTAGCTCAAAGGATATTCCACTTACCATATCAATGACTGTCAAGATTGAAAGTCTTTCAAAAGAATTACAGTCTTGTAAAAGTAAGAACAATTATCTTGAGAGCAAGATGAGGGCGCTCGAAGAAAACCCCAAGGACACTAAAAATGGTACTATGGGGAAAAGGCACACCAACTCTATGTGAAACAAGCCAAGTCCAAGCCACAACAGGTTAAACTTGAAAAGAAAGCTCCTTTCCTCCTTGGAAAGGGTAAGTATGGCTACGTGCGTGGCAACTTATATTGCATGCATTGTGAAAATAACGGGCATAAGGTGCATGAATGTGAGGCTAAAAGGGTACTTAGAGAAAAATCGCATGCTATGTATAAAACTAAGCTCAATTAGTTTGTAGACTTAAACAACCCATCATATTATCAACTTGTTGCACCTAAAAACAAAGCTAGACCTAGGAAAGCTATCCTAGGGGGTACTTCTACTAACCCTCTCTTGAAGCCTAAGCTTTTAATGGGTTCCAAAGCTTTGATTGCTTTATTTGCAGGTTGAAATAAGAGGAGGTGACGTGTTCCAAATGAAGAATGATTGCCCCTGTCACATGATCATATCTCTCCATTCTCTACTCTCATTTCAAGCCACATAAAGGAGAATAACATCTCCTTCAAGGACTCAGCGAGAAAGATGTATCTCAAGATCTTTGAAGATTCAAGCAAGAGGGAGCTGGAAAGCCACACCATTGAATTCAGCAAGCCTCTCGGATGATCCAGCAAGACCTCAACTAGCTACATCTTGCACTTCTACAGCTTCAGCAAGTGTTCTCACTAGATCAACCTCAAAAGACAACGTGCTCAGAGGGTCCTTCTCTCGCGGTAGTTGCAGCGGGATACTACTGTTTCAGCGACCCCTACTTTAACTTTCAACGCCCCTTCAGAAAGTTTTAGCGAGACCTTTGAAGGTTCCAGTGTGTTATTAAAAGACTGAAGCTACCCTTCAAGGCCTCGGCGAGACTCTTTCATGCATACACCAGCACCATTAACGTGCCTGAGAACCTTGTGCATCACGCAAGGACCAAACACATTGACATAAGGCACCATTTTCTAAGGGACCGTGTAGAAAAGAAGAATATCAAGCTAACCTTTTGTAGAACGGAGAAACAGGTAACTGACATATTCACTAAACCTCTCAACAGACTGCCTTTCTTACACTTGAGATTACTTCTGGGAATGCTTCCCATTGACTAAGGTAACCCTGTTAAGCACGATAAGCCTCCCCTTATATTGGCTTAATTATGCACCATTTTACTTCATCTGGGAACTTAGGAATGGTGATTAGTACTTTCTTATGTGCATACATTATTTACTCCGAAAGGGTCATAAGAAGCATGATTTACGAATGGGGATTAGTACTTTCTTATGTGCATACATTATTTACTCCGAAAGAGTCATAAGAAGCATGATTTACATTGAGCATTCTACATGATTATGTGCTTATCATTTTGCATGCTTATTCATTTTATACCCTTAGTAAGAACATGATGATTGTTTCTAGCTCATAAGCAAGTCAAACAAGAAATGATTTCATGCTTATACTTCCCTTCCTTAATCCCTCTCCTCTGTAACGCTTCCTAACCCATTTAGCTACAATATGAAAGTATTCATGAGTGAAAAATGTTATTAGTCCTACCCATGTGTGTGACTATGTGTTTCCTATATTCTTTTGTCCATTGCGTGCACATCATGATATGATTTTTGTACATTACATGTCATATTTCATGTTACATTTTTTTGTGTACAATTGTCTCGTTTTATGCCACAGTATAAGTTATTTAGATGGCACATTATTACTTTCTTCATCCTTAAGTCACGCTTCTATACTTCATGGGTAAGACTGATCATGGTAAGGAGTCACGCTCGTACGTATCGCTCTCAAGGGGTGTTTAAAAGCGTGTGGCATTTCCTGTCTCCATGCGTCAAATTAATTGAGAGTCGCGTGACATCTTCAGTGACTGTTGCACTAGCTGTTGGCGCGTGTCCAGGTTCACTGAATAAAGTGTTTTCTGCGCCAGATATGACCGTTGGATAGCCACAGAGAGAGCAGTTTGATTTGTTGACCATTGGAATTCGAACGTTGCAAGTAGCCTGAGTTTTGAGCGACCTTATAAATAGGTAAATGCCACTGTTCCTAAACACCTTTACCTAATTCTAAATCTCTCAACTCTCTCTCTCTCTACTCTCACGCTATCTTATCCCACTCACTCTTCACACACTCATACCTCTCTCATTCCATATCTACCATGGCCTCCACACAATCTTACCAAGAAGCCTTCCTTGCCAAGCTTACACCTACGGAGCGAGAACAATACTTACAATTTGTTGTCTTCCAAACACAAACAAGCTCATCCCAAACCCAAGCCAAACACACACCACCACGTCCAAACCCATCTCCTCAGACTCAGGTGGCCCATGACAAGTTGTCACGTGCACTTTCAGAGGATAAGGTTGTTGAAGAGACGGCGAAGACCCAGTCTAGAGAAAAGACTCCTCCCCCGTCCAGCTCTGTTTTTCCACCACAGGCTCATGTGCTTGACGATTCACCGGTTAAGCATACCAGAAAAGTTGCAGTATCGGGCTCGAGCGAATCAAGTCCGCTCAAGAAGGGTAAGGAAATTGTTGTTCATCAGCCCTTACTCAGATACAGAGTTCGAACCGCTCACACATCTGGCGAATCAGATAGGGAGCTTACCTATGCTCCAGCCAGGCGATTTCACCGGCGCTTCAAAGAAGAATAAGCGACCTTATCACATCATCACTAGCGAGCTTAAATAAGAAGAGTCTGATGATGATGATGTAGAGGATGACAAAGAAGAAGAAGAAGAAGAAGAAGAGGGGAATGTAACGAAGAAGTCGACGTCAGTGATCTTGTTAGTCAAAAGTACGGCTAAGTGTCAAAAGTGGTTGGTAACCGGCTCAACTTTCCAGCTACCCTCTCTCCCTCTTCGGCGACCTTCTATTGCACCAGGCATAGCTAAGCGATAGTTGTTGTCTCCAGTGACTACAACGCATGAGACTTGGAAGTCTCTGAAGGAAAAGTTTGAGCTTGAAGAGGCATTGACAATGCTGAGTCTTCAAGGGTGGGACACACTCGAGTTAGCTCCCACACACGCAAATCCTGAGATGATTAAAGCCTTTTATTCGAACCTCAATCCATATGAACTAGTTGATGCAAACCATCCCAACAAAATGGTAGTTCTGACGTGGAACAAGAAGCCGATTTTTATTCCAGTGTCCGAGTTTGCTGATGCGATTGGTATGTCTACTGGGCAAGGCAGCTTCAACTTTGTAGCTAAGAAGAACTGGCCCTGAGGCTCAAGGAAGATCAAGGGAGATCTTTTTGGTGAATATGCAAACAGAAAAGAGCTTAAGGTGGATTTTCTTTCATATCCTCTTCGTATAGTACATTACATAATTGTTAGAAATATTATGCCTCACAAGGATAAGCGAGATGTGGTCACTATAGCTGATGGAGTATTGTTGCATAATTTCCTCAAGCGTGAGTTGATAAACACGTCACAGATTATGTACACTCATATGTACACGTCCATGACGAACACGAAGACTGACATCCCCTTTCCACATATCATCAAGAAGTTGATTGAAAAACATGGTATTTACAGCTCATAGAACGAAGAACAGTTTGATGAAGTTCTCAGTGAAAAGGTCCTAGAAGATCTTGAAGATGTGGATGAATCAGATGAATAAGAGGTTAAGGCACATGCCAAGTTACAAGTCTATGAAGAACCAGTGATCAGCACGAAGTCTATTGTGACTAATTTCACAGTAATGCAAGCGTTAGATCATATTGAGAAGGCAGTTTGAGAAAGCTCAAGGGAACAAGCTGAGAAACTCTCGCTGATAGCGTACCAGCTCACTCAGATAGCGAAAGTGGCCAGTGAGATGCTTCAAGTTGAGAAGAGTGTTGCTCAGAGGAAAGAATGATCTTGCTACTCAGTCTTGCCCAACTATAAGCCTTTTGGTCTAAGTCTGCCTATGTTTTTTCCTTGTGTATTTTGTTGATGTGTTTGATGCAAGTTTTTTTTTATGAATATAAAGTCATGCTTATTAAGTTTCACTGATTATGCTTGATTTCTTACTTGTTTATCTTTCATAACTTGACCTTACTGGCATTCATGCATGCTATGTAAGTTAGTATACTTAAGGAGTTTCAAAAGTTCCATATATTTTGTACTATGACTGCATTTTTGATGATGTCAAAAGGGGGGATTTTGAAGTGTGCATGTAGAAATGCTTAAACATTCACCTAAGTCAAGAAGGATTCAAACCCATGTCTTGATCTCATGGGGAACGAAGAGCAAACTGGAGAAAGGTAAAGTGATGCGTAAGTGAAATTCTTCTAGTTCTAATTCTTTAAGCGAGATATTTTTCAATGCTAAATGATTTATTAGTGAATGGTTCAAATAAGTCTGAAATCATCAAAAAAAGGAAAATTGTTAGTTAAGCTGAGGTAGCTTAATCAGTTTTCTTAGTTTCGATGTTACAAAATTATATCATCTAATGGAACTCAAGTATGTGCAGAGTTCAAAGCATGGGAAGATAGCTTACAAGTGTGAGGTACAACACATGAAGCTCGCTTAGAAGAGATTCAGTTGTTTTGAAGCTCGCTTAGAAGATTTATGTATATTCAGTTTAGTGACCTTAGGGGAGCTGAAGAAAGCAAGCTGAATAGCGAACATCTGAGAGCAGGATCAAGAAAGACTCAGAAGAATGAAAGAGCACGTAATATTGAAGTTGTTCAATTTAGCACGTGTTAATTGCTTTTCTTGAATAAGCAAGTTGCAAGAAGCTTGAGCATTTAGGACCGTACGCGTGTCAAGAAGCTGTTGCATAAGTGGAGGCACGCTCGGAAACGGTTAGCAAGCTTATGTACGTGGCAAGTCTGGATTAGACGAGGCGAGGCGCGCTAACAGTCTCCAAATTCCTTTCTTGAGAGCCAATAGGAATTAAGGCACGTTGCTAATTAATTCTGTATGGAAAGCTAGAGTTTATAGAGTTCTATAACCTGTTGAACCTATGAGAGGTCGTGTAGTTGTAACTTTCAAAGAGAGTATTAAGGTAGCTTGATAGAATTTGTGAGAGAAAAAGGAAAGAGAGAGAGAATCCTTTTGTACAAACACAAATTTGAGAGTGCTTAATACAAAGAAAGAGTTTTGGAGAATTCTGTTCTTGTTCATAAAAGCGTGCTTCTCTCTTCCGCCATTAAAGCAAGCTCTAAGTTCTAAAACTTTGCTTGTGGAGAAGCCTCAGATCCAACATGTTTAATGAAAACTCTTTTAAGGTTTTGTTTCTTCTAAGGAATATATTCATCTATTGTCCATCAATTACGTCTTTTTTACCTGATCATAGGCCCTAAGTGATTCTCCGCGAACAAACCTTGCGGATGAACTTTTGGGTTTTCAGGGCATTGGTTTATCACTAATGTTTTTTGGCTACGCAAGTCGATATTCTCGTTTTCACTCTGTCCATCACGGCTCACGTTATTGTTTTCCTCTTAAACGGAACGCCCCCTTACCGGTTCATTTTTACATTCATCTATTGTCCATTATGTCTTTTTGCCTAATCATAGGCCCTTACTCACTCTCCGTGAACGAACCTTGTGGGACCTTTAGGTTTTCAGGGAATTAGATTCTCACCAATAGTTTTTGTTACGTAAGTCGACATTCTTGCTTCCACTTTGTCCATCACGGCTCGTATTATTACGTTCCTCTTAAGCGGAACACTCCCTTAACTTAGACAGATCACTTGATCTTGTGGGAGCCTACACATTCCTTTCAAGGGAGTTACAAATATATAGTTAAAATGTACTGCATATTTGTATTTTTAAAATTTTAAAAAGGCTAAGACCATAAATATCCATGATCTTTAATCTAACCCAATCATCCATCATTCTAATAAAAATTATTTTTTCTACCCAGCCTTTAATCAACCCAACCACAATAACAGAAACCACATTTATTCATGACCACCCACGTGACCACAAATTTAATTATTTTTTTCACTCTCTTATAGTTATAAAATAAATTTATTATAATAAGTGAATTAAATAATTAAATATATCTATAAAATCTCAAAATTTATTTTAAAATTAAATTACAAATCGAAGTAGCAATTACTCATTACATTAATAAAGTACCATCACGAACAACTAAAAACAAATATTACAATACTTCGGAAACAGATTTGAACAACCACAATAACACGACAACGAATTTAAAAAATATATAAAATATACATTTAGTCATATTCATTGAAATTATCCCATATGTGCTCGATCAAGTCGTTCATAAGTTCATTGTACCCTGTCTGTTGCGAAGTTGTTCCCTAGTAGTCATATATTGAGCTAGACTTGCAACTTGTTCCGTGGAGAAGTTGAAAATAGGATCAAGATAGTCTTCTTGGTGCTCCTCTTTATTCACCACTGTAGTCCGATCTTTCATAAATTCTTTGGGATCGGTATATTTCATATAAGTGTCCCTTTCATCCTCCAGTATCATATTGTGTAGGATGATACAAGCATTCATAATTGTCCCCATAGCATGTCGATCCCATCGAAAACATGTATGTTTAATAAATGCGAATCGAGCTTGTAGAACACCGAAGGCTCCTTCAACATCTTTCCCAACAGACTCTTGATATTGAGCAAATAACTTCTGCTTCCAATGCAACCCATTTTGGATAAATTCCATTAGGTATATGCATTTCACGACCGTTAACAGTGTAACTGACTTTCGGTGCACGACCTACTAAAATATCATTGAAAATTTGTGATTTGTTTAGCACATTAATATCATTATTTATACCCGGAGATCCAAAAAATGCATGCCAGTTCTACAAGTCTTCGGATACAACAACTTCCAAAATGATTATTGGCGTCCCACTTCTTCCTTGATATTGCCTTGCCCAAGCAGTAGGACAATTCTTCCATTACAAATGCATGCAGTCAATGCTTCCCATCATGCCCAGGGATCCACGTTGTTCATCAATGTGTAGAAGTCTCGCTATATCTTCTTTGGTTGGACGTCTGAGGTATTCTTTACCAAAGTGGAAAATTATGCCTTCTACAAACTTCACAACTGAAGTTCTTATCACTTGTACTTACTCACTCATTCGTATGCACCCATCATGCAAGTCTGGTGGCGTTCCGTAGGCTAATACTCTTATAACAACAGTACATTTTTGAATCAAAGACATACCTAGCCGACCAGTGGCATCACGCTTTTGTTGGAAATATTCGTAGGAACTAAGGGCCTCCATTATACGCTCAAAGACATGCTTGACATGCTTTTTCATTCAAAACCTTTGGCGGAAAATACCTTCGTGATAGATTGCTTCTGGACAGACTGAGAAATACATTTTGAACAGTCTTCACGAAATCGTTCCATATGAGGCCTCCTAGCTCTAGCTTGTGGTTTGTGGAGTGTAACATGGTAGGAATTTTCATGACCCACATTCTCGATAATACGATCAAATGTTTGATTTTTTTCCTCACAGTAATCTATTTCATATAGACCGGAAGAATCACCAACCGACATTGTTTGAGTGTGGATGCAAATGAGAGGGAAGTAGAAGGAATGGAGAAGATTTAGGTACAAGTATGTTAATGAACTCAACCATATTTAAAGAGGGGTAGATTTAAGTGTGTGTGAATAAAGCTTGTCTATGCATGTGAGTAAAGCTTGTCTATGCATGCGAATAAAGTCTGTTATGCATGTGGATAAAGCTTGTCTGGACAAAAATCAATAATGTATGTGTTTGAATGACTATACACTGAAGAAAGTAATGCATGTGATAAAAGTAGAAGAATTGGAGATGAACTAACTATACACTAACAAAATTTAAAGATTAATAGACTATAGTGGAAGAAGCATGTGAGAGATCTTGAAAAACAAAACAAAAACGAATAGACTGTGGACTAACATAGGTTCATATATCGATATGAAGCAACATTTCTTAGCTGTGAAAAATAGCAAATAGATTTGATTACAAACATAATTATACATAATGAAACTCACACAAACATAAGTGAAATTATAAGAAGACATGGCACTACAATACGACAATAGAAATACATGAGGAAATTGCAATTAGTTGAAGTATTCTGCCAACAAGTGGTCTTGATTGCTTCTTCTTGGATAGTTAGATTTGGTTTTGTAAGCAACACATTCAACAAATTGACATCCAATCCATCTCGTAAAATTTGTGTTGAGCCTCTTCCAACGATATCTCATTGACTCCACACTACGATATGAGAGTTTACTAGGGTTTTCAACTCACAATTTCTCATACATTTTGTGAACTGCTTCCCATAAGCCATCACCTTTTTTATTAGTGCCGACAAACTGAATCTCCACTAATATACACCCAAGCTGATATTAGTGTGACATCTTCAATGACCTCCCAAGAAGCTGCAAAGGAGCTTGAGTTCATAACATTTTGAGGCTCTGAAGTTTGTTGAGTGAGATTCGGAGAAAACCGAGTGTTTGGATTTGTTGCATAAGTTGAGAAAATATTGAGAGTTTTGAGTATTTTCATAGGAATAAAAGTGTGAAAAATTGCATCATTTGGATCCATTTTGTTAAAAGAAATAGTGAGTCGTGAAATATAAAGGGATTTTTTAATGTGTTGAAATATATCAATATTGATCTCTATTTATAGAAAATTTTTATTTATAAATTTTGATAATTTTTTTAAATATAATTTAAAAATAAATTAAAAAATAAAATATTATCTAAAGAAAAATATATCCATTGGACAATTAAAAAATTGAGTTAAGTTACCAATATAATCGACACAATCTCAAACTTTTTTTTACATTATTTTTATGTGAATTCAACAACACATGAACTAAACCACCCAGACGGTAATGGTCCGTTCAGGTTCAAGTATTGTTCAAGCATAAATAGCTCGTTCGTGCCAAGCAAGTCATAAAATTATCAAACAACTGACATTTCCTAACTCATGAATTACAATATACACTTGATTATACATGGGTCGTATAGATCGGAACTTTACAAATTAAATCACATATGTGTATGCCCAATTTTGTGGTCAACCTAGTCAACACATCGGAAGACTCTTCACTCTCATACCAAACCTGCTTCTTTACTGCTAACAGTACTCAGAAACCCACCCAGAGCATTCCCGGCGGCAGCCTCAGGATCAGCGGTTGACGGCGGTTGACGTGACGGCGAGGTGGGAGGGGAAGACGGAACATAGAAGGTGGAAGCATGCAAGACCTCCTGGCGAACGGCGGCTTGCTCCTCGCACAACCACTGCATACGGAGGGCTGAGGCGTATAGTCCGGCGGCCAGAAAAACGGTTAAGAGAGAAAATACGCCGGCGGCGGTGAATACGCCTGGTTGGATTATTAGACACGTGTCCCTTGTGTTCCACCACTTTTTCAGGTGACCGGATTCCACGCTTAGGCCTATTAGTAGCATTATCTCCGATACTGCGAAAGTTATCCTGTCGAATATTGCACCGGTTGGTAAAGTTCAGATTATGCACAATGGTAAGAAAAAAATTATCTTTATGTTTTGGACTGTTTCCAACTCTTGGTGACAATTATATAAAATAATAGAATTGATAGATTTGAAATATGAATATTTTTTTAGAGAAAATAAATAAATAAACTATTTCATCCCGCCTACACCCGTTTCTGGAGTCCGCTAGAGTCCACCTAGCCTAGTTCATTCAGACTTGGCCAATATCAGGTCCGCATGGGCTAGTGTAAAAATGAGCAAATGTTCTAGTACATGAAAATACTATTAAAACGTGTGCACATACATCAAATCGTGTAAATACATCACAAATCCTAAGTCTTTGACGTTAGCAAATATCCTCTCCAGATCTTTGGCCATAAATTGTTCGTGTGATTGAAAACGATCTGCATAATAAAAGATATGAAACTAGTACATTTCAATTGGTTCGTTGGCATGAACATTTACACCTCATGTGAAATATGAATGACCAAAGAAGTGAATTTAAGAAGGTGAACAAACACATTCAATGACCACATAAAATAGGCGTGACATATAAAAACATCATGGAACCAAAATGCAGGAAAACAAAAAATCATATACGAAATGAAAAGTAGTTACCAAGTAGAGAGGAAGAAGATTCCAGCTTGCCACGTAAGCGACTTAACACGTGCCGGGTTCCCAGCAGCCGGGTCCCAGCTGACGTATGTAGGTGGGGGAGTATTTCCAATGGCGATCAGCATGAACGTATGCTGTACCACCATAGCCCCTGCTAGCCCCATAAACGCAGCCCCCGCGCATACTAACGGCGTTCTCCCGCTTCCGCTATACTCGCATTCGTACTTTCCTTCCTTATCCTCCGTCGCCACCCACGTCACCTTCATATTCATGTATATTTGACAATTAGAAACCTTATTTTAGAAATAAATAAATAATATCTAATATAAAAACGGATATATAAGGTAAAATTTAGTGCATAAACCTCTCTTTTCTTTGAAAAATGTTAGTAATCGATTGCCGTAATGTAGGATGCAATACGAAAACGAAATCAACAATTAAAACAAACAAATTAGAAGAAAGTAGACTAAGTAAAGGAAATTAACAAAATATTGAACCAAAACACATGACATAGTGCAAAAAACTCTTAAATTTGTGAGTACTTGCATTTCATGATTAATTTAAATAGATTTCAGAATTGTTATCACCTCAGAGCGTGTGGCTTCGGCTATGAGGGAGAGGATGAAACAGAGTAAGCCACAGAGAATACAGATAACAGTAATGGAGATTCCCGTTTTGCTAGCTAAACTAGCTGATACTCGTCGTTTTGGAGCTAAATCCGCGTGAGTTACCGAGCTCTGCCTTGCCATTGATGAAGACGGAGAGCTTTTCTTCAGGGTTTAAGGATCTTTTTCTTTAAATAGCTTTTTGGGAAGGAATAGAGGAATTGCTTGGGGTAAAGGTTGCTTTAGATGTAGGTGAAGAAAATATTCTCTCTTTTTGGATTAGCATCATCCTTTGTGTAAAAAACTGAAAAAGCTTCATTGGCAAGTAATTAGAAATTGTTGTTTTTTGTTTTGTTTTTGGGTGGAATTAGCTTTTGCGTGGATTCATATATTGCTAATTTCGGTTGTGTTTAGATTCACACGCATCGTGCATATTGAAGTCTGAGTGTACAAGATCAATGTTTGATTAGATGACTTTTGATGTTTGTTGGGAGAATAATTGGCCGTTGATAACTATATTAGAAAGTGTATATGGATCCAGTCTCGTTATTATAGTGCTGAGTCCTTTATCTTCCCCTAGTAGTTATTTTGGATAATCAAAGACTATCAACGATAAATAAACGTTGGAGTTTTGGGATCGTGTCGTTCACAACGATAACTAAACGTTGGAGATTTGGGATCGTGTCGTTCACAACGAATATCAAAAATTATGTTTGGATTTTCTATTATGTATTTGTTCTTCAACTCCTTCTTGAATGAATGTGATTGGATTATTTTATTAAAATAAGCTCTGAAAGTAAATTAATAAACCTTAAATAATAAATAGATTAAAGTCTCACCCAATCATGTCATATAGCTCTTGTCAAAGTACAAATAATCTTGATTGAAATGGATGTTTCGGTTGAGATCAAAGATGGTGTTAGTGTGATACACGTGGTGTTCTAACGAGGGAGTTTTTTAAGGACTTTTATTGCATTCGAGTTGAGCGTCTTATTGATTGCTCTTCTTTGGTACATTGCTTGCATTAGTTTTTTTGATCCAACGTGTTTTGTACAATAACGGCGTTCGCTTTATTCGATTGTTTCTTGTTTCCCTTTTTAACTAGTTGGTCTTCTAATTGTCGGATTGTCCAACTACTGAGCTTTACTCAATCTCTAGATTTATCAGGATTTGTGTAATACTTCGAATTTAATTATATCCTTTACATATTCTGATGTGAGTCCTTCTCATCCCGAGATCACGCCCGAGCCCGAGTACCATGACGAAGACATCGACGTTCCCGCATCCACAACAATTTTGCCAACCGATTTCGAAGTAGCAACGACCCATTCCATTCAAATCTGATGACACTCCTGCCAAGACTATGCCAAAGCCTGATTCAAATGACGCATCTCACGCGCCTTGACGCGTGCGCAAGCTCGTAGTTTGCATGACATCTTGGGCACGACTTTATTGAATTTTCGCTCTCTGGTACACCAAGGAGGACGACATGATGCCACACTTTTATCACCTTAACGGGCTGGTGACAGACCGGTCGTTAGGCAGTCTGGTCAAATTAAATCCCTTTTACTCGTCCACAGAAGTAGAGTGGTAAGTCGCGGTCGAATCCACGAGGAACCAAGAGTATTCAATTTTTTAAGTATTAAAATGACTAACTAATGAAAGGTAAATGCTTGGGGGATTTGTGAAAAGTGATTTTGTTGTTGTTATTAATTGGAAAAATACTTCGTATGGTTGGTCGTAACCTTCTAGCCTAATTCAATGATCCTAGGTTCATCTATTCGGGTTCTAGTATCTATTCTAATTCCTTTATGTCTTCTAATTGCCCTAAACCATGTACTAAAATTGCTGAATAGGTCAACTAGCCCCAACATCGTCTTGTCTACCAATCTAGCCTTGAAACTATCAACACTAGATCCTAGACAACATTAAGTTCATGGATAAATAGGAAGGTGCACTTCCCTTGGCGCCAACACCTCATTAATCTCCCAATCCTAGGAGTCCAACTAGTCCAAGTAGAGATTCGTACTACTAAGCAGGCAAGGTTCTCCAACTCGGATAAACCAGGCCCTATCAATATTAAATCGAACTAACAACCTAGGTGATCAATCTAGAAAGTGCATTCAATTCAATTAGATATTACGCGCAAGAGATTAAATAAATAGAGACATAATTATATGAAGAACCAAAGATACAAGCCTCACATTGAATTAGCCCAGAGGCGCAAGTCAAAGGAGATTACTCCTGCCTCATTGCTAAAAGCCTAATGTAATTCTGAAATTGATAAATGAAGTGTAAAGTGTGTCTAGGGAGAGCTTTGCCTCTCCCTATTTATAATAAAATGAGTAGATAACCCTAAATGACAACCCTAAAATGTGTTTAAAAGAAGCCTAGTCTGAATTACAAGTACACCCTAGGCAAAAACCCATTTAATAGAGAAGGGTTTTCTGGCGGCACAACAGTGGCAGGGGCGCGATCGCGTCGCCTACAGAGGCATAGGCGCGATCGTCTTGTCAGGCGCGGTTGTGCCTTCGTGGAATCCGTCCAGCTCATTGCGCGAGCTGGGGGCGAGCACGCCCGAGGCAAATAGCCCTTTTTCGCCTCCTTCTTCACTTGCGTTTTCTTCTTAGCTCCCGCGTCTTCTCCCTTGTGCTCGTAATCCTCTTGATTGTACTCTTTGCTCTTACGAAGTCCGGACTACGGTATTATGCTCCGATTGTGGCCTATTACGCCATAGTTGATGTTAATTTCCACTCCTTATAGTGTACGAGAGGCCGCCAATCAACTGGCCTCCTCCTTGATCCTTACTTTGAATTTATGATTTTCTTTTTACTATTTTATGGTAGATAAATATTAGTTTAGCATGTTATTTTTGGATTATTTCATAGCCAAGTTAATAGCTTAGTATTCTAGGTTTTAAAGTCTTTTTTAACTCATTTTTTTAACTTAGATTAGATTAATAATTAAAGAACCCAAATTTCGGATTGGCTTGAGAGTTTTTCTCCATAGAAGAGATTTTGAGTTCTTCCACCGTGTTTGCGAGTTGTATCAAGCCTTTGATCTAGATCATCCCGAGTGTGTTATATCTCAAGAGAAATCAAAATCTTATTAAGGTCGTTTTTGTGAGATACATCCACAATCGTCTTGTTATTTATCCTCATCATTCATCTCTACCTTTGATCCATCACCATTTTTGACGTTTACAAAGCTTCAACAACCAAAGACTACCATATCCCACTCCATAGACTACTACAATCACTAGAGCATAGTCAGATCGACACTGCCCCAAGGTCGGCACGAGATGTATGCGTCGATTGAAAAACTTGTTGTGACACGGTACGGTAGACACTGCCTTTGAAACGAATTCGTCCTAAACACCAGAGCATATTTAGATTGGCATCGTTCCTGTTAGTTGAGCTTTGATAGTCAAATATGAAAGCTCAATATATTTCTCTTTGTTTTGATGATAACAAACTTATCGATCTAATCTCTTTGTGTTTCTAAGCTACCCAGGTAATCATAAGACTTGCTGGGTTGCGCTTTCATCACTAAGAGATCGCGCTTCGACTGTTCCAGTCGCGCTTAACACCAAGCGGAGAAATCTAGTTTCACAAGCGGTGTTTGAATAACTCCAATCAAGTCCAGAAGCAAGAGGAATCGAGCTTCTCAAGCCAAGAGGGTGCTTGAATAAAGCAGAGTTGTATTGTTGATCAACGAGAGTCCACAGAAGCAAGGGTGCACGCACTTGCATAATAGAGCTTCCCAAATGCTTGGTAAAGGTTGGTGAGCGGGAAATCGAAAACTGAGTGCACGTGGGGTGCGAGAAGGGTTTTGGGATTTCTTGAAGCAGCTCCAAGGATTGCCAGCGTGGAAGGAAGACGGTTAGCTCGTGAAGGCACGGATTGCATACGTGGCGAAGATCAACAATAGAAGAACAAAACCAAATCAATTCCGTTCGTTTGATTATTTCTAACAACTTGGTTGAGCACACGGATTGATGAGGTGGCAAGCTAGCTTAGTTTCAAATTTGTTATCACAAGTTAAGTGTGTTGACTCTTAGCTTTGATGTATAAATAGGGAACTGTGGCTATCACTCTAGTGTGACGAGTATTGACTAGCTTATTGTAATCAGAGTGAATTGCCTTATTCTTAGAGCTAGAACGTAGTGTATTGTAAGAAGTGAGAGTATGAGAGTGAGCTTCTTAAGAGTGCAGAAGGTTGACATGTGCTCTTGTTGAAGCTAAGGTTGTGATCTCTTTCTTTCAATATAGTAGAGTGAGTTTAATCCCGAGCCAAGTAGTGGCTTAGGGTTCTCACTGTTTTGGAACTCTTCCGTGGAAGTTGTAGTGCGCTTAAATAGCTTAAAGTGCGCTTTAATAGCTTAAAGTGCGCTTTATTGTTGTCTGACCTGTTTCCGTATAAGAGGACATAAGTAAATTCATTACTAAGTGTTCTAATTAGGTCAAGCACAATTCTAAGTACAAAAACGCATCTTGTACTTATAATTATGCATCTATAGCTTCATGAACTATAGAGACATCGATCAATAATTGCTAAAACACGATCCTACAGTTCCCTCCCTCAACAAAGGACTGGAATCAATCGAGATGCTCAAAGTGTTTATATCACTACTAGAATATAGTTGACGACGTAAGTGAAATCCGTCGCTAATCTCCTTTTGCGATGGACAGTGTATGTCACTCCCAATTTCATCGCCAACCAAAATTAGCGATGAACCACGTGGTTCGTTGCCAAATCAACGACGGATTTAGCGACGGATGTCCGTCGCAAATCCTGTCTCTCGCGAGACATCTAAGGCGACTATTTGACGATGGATTTAGCGACGGAAATCCGTCGCCAAAGCCAAATGTCCCCCGATGACGTGGTGAGCAAAAATGGCGATGGATTGGCGACGGGATCCGTTGCTATTCCGTCTCTATTCCGTTGTTATTACGTCACTACACCGTCGTTATTCCGTCATTATTCGGACACAAATCCGTCTCCACCTCGTCGTTATTCCGTCACAAATCTATCGCTATATAATTCTAATAAATCATATATTGACATCCAAATCACGCCATTTTGCATTTTTCAATTAAAAGTTTACACGAACACGATATTCAAAGCAAATTCAATTTTAACATTCATAAAACCGACATTCAAATTTTAAAGAAACATACAATAATATCTTATAGCATAGTTCATACAAAACACCACAAATATAATTCATACAAATCATAAATGTTTCAGAAGTAAAACATGGAAAACACTACAACGCATTGTCGTCATCGCCTAATGGTGGGCGATACTCTGGAGGAAGGGTCGATATCAACTTCTCCACCTCATCCCGGATTAACTCAGCCATTTGTGCCTACATTTGCGTCTACGCTTATGCATGTTGTTGCGCCAACATTTGTATTTGTATTTGCATTTACATTTGTTGCATTCTCTCCTCCATTTGCACTTGGAGTTCTTGAACACAATGATGAACCTCCTCTTTGTTAACATGTGAAGATGAACTGGGCCAAGATGAGTTGGGTCGTGCTAAGCCGAGATGCGCCCTGTTGTGAGCTGTATCGATATATGCACTGACCGCTGGACCGAGTGCATACACCTGATGCTTCTTGTTCACGCCCTTGATATCCGGAAACAATTGCGTCTCATCCAAGTCAGCTGCTCGAGCAATCACCCTCTCCCGTCGGCGGCTGGGACGCAGCAACAAGCTTCTGAGTGATCTCATCCTGCAATAATATTGAAAATCATATTAGTTAGGTACTAAAAACGCATAACATATTATTAGTTCACAAAATTACCGTCATGTTTAGAGCCCTCTTGTCCACCAGGACACTCTTGTCATTGTCCTTCCTCGAGGTGTGTGTACGAGTATACAACTCTGGGGTGCTCGACTTGCGACCGAGCTCTTGAGACTAACAAAAAACAATACAAATTATTAGTTTGCCAGAAAGTTAAAAGATATCGTTGTATGAAAAAAATAAAATTAAAAATCAAATCATGCTATCGAAATGCTTGATGAAGGAATGGGATCCTCCTGTATGACGTACTGTGCCAGTGCCTTCACTTGCAGACTCGTTCATCCGATTGGAATGAGCCGTTTTAGACCTCTTCTTTTCCTCCTCTGAACCCCCGAAGTCCTTCCAGACAACTCAAATCTCCTCACCCAAAGAGTGATGTCTCTCGCTCGACGTCTTCATCTTGTGAATGACGTCCTTGTACCTGTTGGCACTTGGCAGCATGTTTCATGAATACCTTCTTGATGATGGTCTCGCTATACTCCATCTTGTCCCACCAATATTCCTTTTGGAAAACATAAACAACATGTTTCAGTTTACATTTGTATATTAGTGTAATCTTAAAAACTAAAATGGATAAATAATTACCTTAAACTCCTCCCAATAATAATCGGTCTCCTCAGAAGTAAGAAACCGCCAGGCCCGACCATTCAGAAAAAAGCACTTTCTGAAGATCTCCCGCATAGAATGGGAGACTCGTCCAGAGTCATGCAACAATGTCCCGCTGGGGTCTGGATAACAACTTTCTCTGCCACGAGCATCCAACTCTGCTCAGGGCTCGACCCGCTCACGCACTTGACGCGACTGCTTGACGGGTACGGCATGGTCGCCCTCAGCCGGACTGTCCTAGACCGGCTCGACCTCGGGGACACCCATAATCGGGTTACCCCGTCCTTGGTCTCGGCCTCGACCCCGGCCGCGCCCGCGACCCACTCTAGTGGGATCACCCATACTACCATGTCCACTCATATTTTCAAACATATATATTAAAATGGATAGTTCCACATATAATTAACAACTTAATATACTAAAATGTCGAAAGTGAACTACAACTAATTACAAAATATTAAAATAAAAAAATCACATATAATGAACAATCTAACACATTGAACTCTACATCAGTTGGGAAACTTATGTTGGCAAAGATAATTTATGGACCAATTGGTGTCGTATGAATATTTTGAAGCACAAATCTCTTTGGAATGTTGGATTTAGCATTTGTAGCACGTCGGAATGGAGATGCATTTTGGAGACAAGGGATAGTATTGTTCTTAATCAACTTATTCCGTCTCTTGCTTACCTCAGTACTGCCCCAGTGTTTGACTCGGTTCTGGTGTATAATGTGCTGCGTACGCACAGTTCTGTTTTGCATTGGTGTAGCGTTGTTTGGGACAAGGCTGTTCCGCGCCGCTGGGCTTTCATTGCGTGGCTTCCCATGCTCAACAGGCTGCCTAATGCTGCAAGGCTTGCCCAATGGGGGCTGTCCGAGTCCGCTTCATGCCGGCTATGTGGTCTGGTTGCTGAGACAAAGACTCATCTCTGGTTCGAGTGTTCGGTTTCCGCGGAAGTTCTGGACAAGACACTGCGCTGGATAGGGATCGGCTGCCGGTTTAGCACTCTTGAGGAATGGTGGGCTTGGTTCGGAGCGGATACTAGGAGGTGTAATCATGTTTATCGATGTAAGCTTATGGCGTTTTCAGGGGTCATTTATTATGTATGGCGTATGAGGAATGAGTGTGTTTTTCGTGGTTCGCGGGTGTGTGTTAACACGTGTGTAAAGGACATTATTAATAGTTGTCGGGATAGAATCAAGGCTCTAGGAAAGTACAAGAGTAGGCGTAGTCGCGCTATGTTACGACGTCTTGTTTTGCCGGTGTAAGTTTAGTTTTACTTTGATCGGGTCGACATCGGTTGTATTATGGTTACACGTTGGAATATAATTATTTACCGCTTGGCGGAAAAAAACTCTACATCAGTCAAAATCCTCTTCCTCTTCCTCTTCGTCTGATGATGGAAAGTCATCTTCCGATTCTTCGACAAGAGGAGTTTGCAACTCATTTCGTCGGCTTCTTCATTTCGATCAACTAAATTTGTGGGATCTTTGTTTGTTTCAACGATAAGGGGATTTTCTTCGATCTCGTCTTGGAATGCCGGGATAATTGTCTTGGGCATGTCAAGTTCTGACCATGCCTTAATCTTGCATACTACCCACCAATTTACTTTATCTCGTCTTCTAATTGGATATGGCAAGTAGTGAACTTGGTCGGCATGTTTTGCCATGATGAATTGTTCATGTTTATTGTACCTCCGTCTGTGATTAACATCCACCATGTTGTATCAAGTGTTAGTGTTTGTGCCATTATCCGTAGGGTCAAACCAGTCGCATGAATATGACGGTCTTCTTCATTGGCAGAGCTGGATACTCTAACTCAATTATGTCTATCAACACCCCATAAAAGTCATTTTCGCCCTTGACATATTGCGTGCCCCTTACGCAAACACCGTTAAGCTTGTCCTGCTCATATTCTCGAGTAAGGAACTTGAAGTCGTTTACATAGTACCCTTTATATGTGTTGATCGTTTTACACGGTCCCTTTGCAAGGCTCTGAATGAATGGATTGGTATAGACAGTTGGATCTTTGATCTGTAGTTCAAATAGACAGTTGTAAGAGTTACAACACTTTGCAAGACTCAAAAGGAATCTTGGAAATACTTACATGACGTTCAAACCAAGAGGCAAAGTCATTCTCAAACTTTCTTTCAATTTTGGTTTTGCCTATTCTATGGTTCCTTTCGCGCAACTCGGCCACGAAGATCCTTTAAAAGGAATAGACCCAAATTAAATCACATCCGTCGAGTCGATGTATGATTGCACTAGTATAATATTGCACTATATAATAATGCTTACTTTCTGTGATCTTTGATTTCCGGATAGTTCAGAAGAACATAAGTCCTAGCAATGATAATCTTAGCATCATCAAGATATCTCTTGGTGCTACCATGCAGCGGCCGTCCCTTTTGGTTTGAAAATTGATAGTGTGTCGACATCATCGTTGATGTCCATATCACAACTTTCATTTCTTCTCAACCACTCGGGTAACATCAGTCACCTTCAGTAAAATAAAATGATGCATATTTTACAATTTCTTCTTGCAAATATCCGCTTCTAATGCTTCCTTTCACCATGCCTTTATTGCTGATCATTTCTTCACCATGCCGGAGGTGGCCGGGAACCGACATCGACGACCCAAAGCAGAGGAGAAGAGAAGTGGGGGGGGGGAGACGAAGTTGGAGGGGACGAACGGAGGGAGAGAGCATGCCGGGGTCGGAGACAAAAGGAAGGAGAGAGCACGCCGGAGCCGGAGACGTGAACACCGGGCTGAGAAGGAGACGAACAGAGGGAGAAAGAGAAATCGGGGGAGAGAGAAGATAAGCACGCCAAAATATGGGAAGAGAGGAGCAAAATTTGAGAAGAGAGGGAAGTTCGGCGCAGCTAAATTAGGTTGAGCATGGGAGGGAAGTTCGGCGCCCTTAAATAGAAGAAGACGATAGTTCCGTCGCTAATCCGTCGCAGAATTAAGGAGTATTTATATTAGCGACGGAACCTGATATATGTTACCAAAGACCGGCCATGATTAAATTTAGCGACGGAAAATCCGTCGCTAATCCAGCTGGATCTATGGCGCCATTGGTTTTAGTAGCATTTGCGACGGGGGCCCTATCCGTCGCTATTTAGCACACTTAGAGACGGAATTGATTCCATCGCTAAAATTTGTCGTGAAAAAGCTGTTTTCTAGTAGTGTATATTTCGTGAAAATGGAGATAAGTTTTCAGTGTGTAGAACGTTGAAGACAATCTTTGAAAATATATGAGGAAAAAAGGCTAGTAACTCCACTACTGAAATCGTGGAATGTAACTGCTAAATCAGGAGCAAAATCTAAAACTGATTTTGACCAATTAAAATAGTTTTAAAAGGGCTTTTTAAAATATCTTAAAAATCAAAAACTAAATTCCATTTTGGAACTTAAATCAAACCAAATCTCTCCACGCACGTGCCACGGATTGCGACGACAATGCGTGCGAGGAAGCCTTTTTTTTATCTCTTATAAATAAACCCTCGTATGTATACTAGTCTCTTTCCTCCAAACTGGTTGATCTGGGACTAAAAGTTCTTCCCCTTAAAACTATTTCTACACATTCCAACACCAAAGACTACAATATCCAAGTTCATAGACGACTAAAACCACCGCCATTATTCTCCATCCCATACCTCTAAAGTCGCCTTCAACAATTAAGCCACCTCTATCTCCTTCCACACTCGTCCTTTTTCAACCCATATAAGGCCATCGACAACACCATTTTCAACTACATCCAAATCCAACTTAACAAAGGAGACAACTTGTCACCAACCCGTTTGTCTTGACATCTACTATTCTTTGATGTTACTTTCACCAATGATTCAAGGACAACCTGATTCATATAATATTATCTCCCACTTGTATACACTTTTTACTCAATCATGAAGATACTATAAAAAGGGTTCCATGCCTCCATTAGTGTAATCTCTTAAGAGTACTCAAGAAAGATAAGATCATTCGATACTTATACTGAAGTTTGTTATTTGTATAACTCTATTTGTTGATAATATCAATTCACTTGTCTTGCTAAAAAAAATAGAGTTCATGTATCTTTTTGCTATTCCATTTTTCACATAACAACGTTGACATCGCAGTCGGAGAGGAATGTGCTAAGGAGAAGTTGTGGTGGAGTCAAATTTCTTAAAAAAACTGTGGATTATGTTAAATTACATAGGTGCTATGTCCAATACAAATTAAGGATAGTAGACGTATAGCAGTACGAGCGCATAGCGCAACAAGTATCAAATGGTGATACCATGTAAACTATCTAATATTATATCTTTAATACTCCTCCTCAAATTAGATTATGGGGATTGATAATGTGCAACTGATGAGTGAGTAGTTTGCCAGGTCGTTTTCTAGGCATACAAAGGTCTTCACCTCTTTTAATTCCTACACTTCACTAAATCATATTAATTAGAGCCGAACCCGCAGAAGGTATCAACTTATTTAAACTTTTCTAGAGCAAGGAAACAAAGGGGTTTTGATTGATTAAAACTAATTAATAAAACAACAAAAAAATGATTTATAAAACTGATTACAATGATTCATAGAAAATAAAATTCATGTTATTTGGTTGATGAATATTATTGTAATTTCATAAGAACACATAACCTAACATATGTTACCCTACTCCTATACGACAAGTATTTAGCATCTCAAACCGAGCATACTAAACCTAACCAAATTGATTAACTACGATAAACACCTATACTTCAAATCAATAGAAGAATTAAAGATAAGAGCACCAGGTAATAGACATTTCTCGACTAGCCTACGATGCAATTCTCTACACTAAGACTTAGTTCAAATCGAATCTAAGTGTTCATGCTTGTTTCGAAGGAATAAATTAAGACGAATGCCATTAATTTATCCTAACAATTATGAATAATTTTTTTTACCCTAGGTGGTCAATATAGCAATAAAATACCGAACTCAATTGACAATAATCTCAGAAAAAAACAATCAAATCATGCTACAAACCGAAATTACTCAATTACATCAAACCAAATAGCAATTCAATGCTTTACTAAGAAATTGAAGCTCTATCCCTCCATACAAAGGTTCAACAAGATAGAACAATGAATAAACATACTAACTTTTGAAGAAGAACTCTAAAATACAAAAGAACAATACTGCAAAACGAAAAAAGGGAGAAACCATAAACAACGTACTAAGAACGATAAAAGAGATGACCTAAAATGATAGAGTTTTGCTTTTTTAAAGGCTCAAACTAAAAGAAATAACTAAAACAATAAAATTCGGGAAATCAACCCAAAATCACAACATAAAAGATAGCAAGAAAAGACTAAGTCTTTAAGCTCGTTTGGAGATCCGCATGTGCCGATGGTCATCAACGAGTGTCAGTGACTTCTTTGTAGCCTCATACGAATTCCACATCAGTGGGCGCCGATGGATGTTCCGCGGTCGCCAATGAGGTCTCTGTCGAATGTTGATTCCTTAAGCTCGTTTTGCACATCCAATGTACATGCCTTCGTCTTCACTCTTCCTATGCTCCTCATTGACTCTATGAAGCTCCAAAATAACTCAAATAAGATATATAGCAATAGATAATGGTTTGGACTACATACGCCGTAAGAACACCCATAAATGTAGTGAAATGGTGCTAAATCCATGTTTATAGACGCGTCATACACATGCCTATCAAACATCCCCCCACTTAAACTTCTACTCGTCCCGAGTGGAATAGAATACCACTCAACTCTCAGTGATTCCCATGTAGAAAGCCCAAGTACAAAAACGCTCACATAGAAAAATCACACCCAATAAACTCGTCCCTCATCAATCCAAGCTATACATCAAAGTCTAATCTCATCGTAGAATGCTCTCAATCCATACAAAATAATCACTCATAATCATGTAACCGTGTATCCCAAGCGACCATAACCAATAAAATCAACGAACATCCTAATTTCCTATAAAGCAAAGAACAAAGATATGATAAAAAATAAAAAACCTAACTCCAGCTACACATCTCCTCTTCAACACTATAATGTCACACTTCTCTAAATAATGTCTATCTCACACAACACATTTCAACCACCAATTCCTAGAGAAAAGATCCGCATAGCACAACCATAACAATATGCATCAAACACCGGAAAAGAAGTCTAATCCTAGTATCTACCGATACCATCGCCAATCGTGTGTCTCCGAATCTCCCAAAAGAAAATAATGATCAAAATACCTCATATGAAATGCAAAGTAAGCCCAAATTACTCTAGCAAAGAGATTTAATTCATGTAAGCTTAATGTTAGGTAAAATAAAAATAAAATCTGCACCTTATCACTCATTGTGAAACCTACCCAAAACACTCCTATACTCCAACACCTATGTATTCGGCGTCAAAATATGGAAAAGAACCATCCTAAACACTCAAATTCTTTTCACTCCAATTCTTGATTAAGCACCCTCTCGGGTTTTCACTTGACACTCTCATAAATGGTCTAAAAAACCTCACAACTCTCAAGAATCTCTTTTTGCCAGACCTAATGTCATCTTGATTACCCGCTTATTACCTGAGCGCCCCGAAAGGTTTTCACTCATCCAAGGATTTTAAATTGGCTCTTTTCATCTATGCCTCTTTTGTTTTGTTTTTCATTTTTGTGTGTTCTCTTCTTCTTCATATTTATAGAGAATATATACAAGTAATGAATATAAATCTACCTCCCCACACTTAAACTAAGCATTGTCCTCAAGGCTAATATCAGACATAAATAAGAACAAGGGGAGAATAGAAGAATACCGCTACTACTGTGGTGGTGGTGGATAGCTTGGATACCGAGACCTAGAAAAAGTGTCCCAGTTCTGCATCATCTACTGCATTTGCTCATCCTGATGGGTCAAAACAACGTCTTACTCAGCCCAACAAGCTTCTTCTGCAACCCAGCAAGTATCCTGAGCAACCCAACGTGTGTCCTGGATCGCGGAATAGTCGGCGAAGCACTAATCCAGGCCTTGAACTCTCTCATAGGTCATACAACCTTAGTCTTCCTGCTCTGCTGCTGGTGAAGGAGGCGGTGGAGACTGATAGATGTCTGCCAAGTGATTGAGGTTCCACTCTGCATAGTTCTCGCCGGTATACAACAAAGGTTCAAGCCTGGGAAGCAAAAACGAATGCAAGTTCCTGACACCAAAATGATAAGAGTGAACCTCCTGGTCTCTGCCCTGCTGATGCACAATATCTGTCCGGAGCATGTGAAAAATCCCTCATCCGTATAGCGTTGAACTGAGGCTCATAACAAACCGGTGCCTTATTGGGGTGACTAAGCCGTAAAAAATCCCCAATCAAAGTACTCATACCACCATTGCAAGTACTTCCATGCGTCGTGCTTTGGAACTTCAAGAAGCCATTCAAAAACATGCCTACCCAATCCAATACCGCGGTTCCATTCTGCGTAAATGTCCACATCACCTTCAAATCAGGAATGGCGATCTTTTTCACCTCCGACTGACCAAGGAATGCCAAACAAATCACCTTGTGGGTGAGACGAAGACATGGGTGCAACCACGAATAATTGTAGTTCGTTATGTGGGAGTCGTAGCACACACCCGTTGACCGGAGACAAAAGTCTAAGTGCCCATTCTCGCTAGTCGCTAAAGGAGCAGGCTCCTTGATCACACCGAAAATGTCGCGCAACTGCTCAATCTCAAGTTGCATTGTTCGTCCACCTAAGTTGAACTTGATTGTCCCGACGTTTTCTTTGATACGAAGATTCGATAAGAACTCTTGCATCCAACTCACATATGTGAGGTTTCTCAACCCGTAGAATTCTCCTAACCCAATCTCATCGAACATTTCCTGCAGACATCAATCGATCCCTAACTCTCGACAAAAAAACGTGTCGAAGAACATTGTGTTCATTATATCCTATTTGTACACATTGTTGATGATTTCCGACACCTCAGTTCTCTTAGCCTTTTTCTTAGAGGGCCCGTGGCTTGGACCATCCCCAGATGAGGAAGTTCGGTTTGCGGAACTCATATTCGAAAGTAAGTATTGAAATTCTTGGCTAAAAAGAGGAGTTATCGGTCATAGGAGAGATCGGCGGGCACTGGTGGAGTTTCTGTAGGATTTTGAATGAGCAAAGGTCAAAGGGCGCCGATGGTGTGCTTGTGAAGCCGGTAATTAACCTGTGCGAATGCGACTGAAGCTTCAGAGGTTGCCGATTTCAATAGGTGGGCGCTGGCAAAGGTGCAAAAACTCAACAATAACGAAACCTCCGTTCGGATAGCAAACGATATAGGGAAGAAGCTATTGAGATGTATTTGGGGCTCGAGTTTTGGTCAGATTTTGTGAATTTCGACTTCGCAAGTGCGATCAACGAGCGCCGATTGAGATAGGAATGCGTCGATTTTGATTTTGCAGAAAGTTGAGGTTTTCTTTGTGAAAGTGGAAGGGGAAAGTGATTTGGCTTTTTGTGGTTTAATTTAGAAAAGGGAAGGGTATATATGGATGTGAATTGGAAGGAAAGGAAAACAAATAAGTTTTAGTGTGGTAGGAGTTTAGGGAAATTGGTGGGGAAGGAAGAAGATGAAGAACGTGAAGGCATTTTGGTAAATTTGGTGCTTTGCTTTAAATTCCAGGAGATCCTCACAAAAAATGCACATACTTGTCAACTCTTTCTTTTTCACACAACTCTCTTATTTTTCGGTTCGAACTCATCGATTCTTTTTCACTCTTAAAGACTTTTCCCTCATTTCTTACCTCGATCCCACAATATATATTTTTTTCTTTTCTATATTTCGTTTCACTCTATTCTTTTACACTCTATTTTTATCACTCATGTCTTTTTCACACTCATCATATTTTCCTCACAAAACCTTGTTTTCACTCGATTTTGAAAATTTTAGTTCAAAAGACAAAACTGATTTTACAATATAGCTCAAAACTTTGTTTAGCAAAAAATGACTCAGTGACTCGATTTAACCTATGAATTCAAAAATAATGCAATCTAAACCTACAGAAATAGACAAAGAAAATTACCTTAGCTTGGGTTGCCTCCCAAAGTTCCTTGTTTAGAGTCATGGCCCGACTCTTATGTAGCTTAACTCACAGAAGTGTAGTCCACACCTTTGGGATCTTTCACTCGCTAAATTTAAAGACCATTTGAATTCGCAACTTTGTGAGTACACCCTTGTTGGCGTTTCTTCCTAGGCTTGTTCGCCTTAGATCCGAACTTCTTCTTGTCTTCCCCAAACTTAGCTTGTTGCGGGAGTGTTGTGCTTAGCTTGCACAAATGAATCAACAATCTAGGGACTAGATCCTCCGGGCAATGTCAGTCCGATGTCTGGGCCCGACACAATTAATTCCACCCCCTTAAGGGAATGAATCAATGGGTTATCGATAGTCTTACCGTCCATTGTAAATTTAACAATCTTTCTACTGACTCCCAAGGTTGTTGTGCCTACTCGCACATCTATAATCACACTCGCGATTTTCATAAATGGTTGCCCTAGAATGGCAGGCACCATCTTAGATCCGTACTCCATGTCCATAACATAAAAATCCGTGGGAAAAGTAAACTCATCCACACAGACTCATACGTTCTCCATTTTACCTAATGGGAGTAAGTTGGTCTCATCGGTCAATTGAATAGCTACTCTAGTGAATTGCATTGGGACTAGACCTAGATCATTATATAAATAAGAATGAAGGACATTAATGGAAACACCTAGATCAAGTAAAGCTCGGTCGATATCCATTTTCCCAACGTTGATTGGAATCATGAACATCTCGGGGTCTTCCTCCTTTGTGGGCATGTAGTCCACATTCTTCCTCCTCTATTTAGAGCCTTTTGCTCCTTCTTCTTCTTGTTGGTCCCGATCTCATCTAGAATACGCGCAACGACCGGGATTGTCATCATCTCTGCATGGAGGGAGGAACCTTCCTCAACGTCGCTAAACGCCTCAATAAAACTCCTCCTCATCTCGTAGATTTCGAACTCAATGAGAGTTGACGACAAATCCTCCTCATATGACGTCCCCTCTCTACAGGACTCCTTCTTTTCCTCACAATTGATTGTTGCGACGCATCGTACGACATAGGAATCTACTTTCTCATCGTTGTCCAAAGAGGAAGTGTTTATCTCAAGTGGCTTGTGATGATGGTTGCTTGGATGTGAAGAGCCACTGTCCTCGAACTTGCTAGAAGTAATTATTGGTTGATAAGGACCTACGAGGCGTGGAAGTGGCTCATGGTGTATATCATTTGATTCTTCACTTTCCAAAACAAGATGATGACGAACATTAGGCGACTTCTCATTGCTGAAGTTGGATTCTCTAAGCTCATATCCATCATCGTGGGGTCTTACACCTAGAATAGACCCACGATCACTGGAATCTAGCTCAAGTTCTTCTCCTGGTTATCTCCTAATGTAGTTTGGGTCATTTCACTCATAGCAGAAACCTTTCTCTAGCAACTCAATGTACACCCAACATTTGTGAGCTTCTTTGCGAATGCAGGACTCTTCTTTTCGGACTTTCTCTTCCCCCTTTTGTTTAGCCTCATATGTCACTCTATAAGCCGCGACGTCTTTCTCTAAGTTGTCGAGGTTTTTGCGCATCTCGTGAAGTTCTTGACTTTGAGTAGTCGGGCTATCATCCTCCTCCTTTAAGTCTCGGCTAGCAACGTCAAAAGGATCTTTATCTCTACTAGAAGCTTTCTTAGTTGGGGAACCGACCATTCCATAAAGTCCGGACCGTACTTAATTTAGGTGTAAAAGCTTCAACTTTCTCAGCAAGAAATCGGCGGGCACCCATTGTCTATCGGCGGGTGCCAACGAGGTGTATGTTTTCCTCAAAGCTTTGTTCCTCTGATCGGCGGGTGCCGATGGACTGTTAGCGCCCGCCGATGAATTCTCTGTTTTCTTCGTCAATTTTTCCGAAATTTTGGATTTTTTCTCTGCAGGCGCCTATATTCTTGCCACAGCCGCCGGTGAGTTCTCTATATTATGTGGCTGTCATACCTGGGTATCAGCCGGCACCGATAATCTGTCGGCGGGCACCGATGGCATCTCTGTCCAATTTTTCTTCTTCTTCAACAAACTCATAAAGTCTTGGCATCTCGTCTTTCTCCTCAAAATCCTTCTCCTCCCTCATCAAGATCATCACCATACAAGTCTAAGACACTCACATTGCGAATGTCGGGTTTTTTCTCTGTTTGGGATGGAAGACACCCCAAAACTTATCATTGTAGTTGTCCTATAGTGTCGGTGACGTGACTTACTTGTTGTTGTAAAGTGCTCACCGATTCATTTATCTTGGTGACAACAATTGTGACTTGTTTGAGCCCACCTTGCAAATCGGTGTTGCTCGCAGCTAGTGCATGAATAATCTCATCATAAGATTGATGGTTTTGACAAGGGGGAGGGTTTAGCTGATTTTTAGTGCTATTTCACCTAAAATTAGGATGGTTTCTCCATGGTTGGTTGTCTTGTCCTTGATAGGGAGGCCTTGACATACCATGTTGAAATCCAACCGCGTTCACTTCCTCTTGGAAAGACGAACATGCGTCCGTTGGATGTATATCATCTCCGCATGCTTCACATGCCCTTGCTCGGTGATTTGTGACCCAAAGCTTAAGTCTCCCGATTTCCTCTTTGAGTAGCGCCACTTCGTCGTACTCGGCTTGAGTAGCTTTGGACATATTTCTTCTTCCTTGTCCATTGTATTGCCTTGAACCATCCATTAGTTTAGCAAATATTCTCATGGCCGCTGAATGTGTTAGGCCGAGGATGTTTCCTTGACAGATTGCGTTCACCATACACCGGTCATCCTCGCAAAGACCCTTGTGCAAGTATATAAGACCAAGTCTTGGTCTTGTAATCCATGGTAAGGGCAAGTTTTGATGAACTTCTTGAATCTCTCCAAGTAGTCATAAAGTGATTCATTTCCCTCTTGCTCTATGTTGCAAGTTTGCTTCTTTAGAGCATTGAAGTATTTCGCTAGAAATAACTTTTTCATGTCCACCCAATTTGTAACACTACCTAGTGAAAGGGCGTGATACCAATCCTTTGCAGCGCCCTTCAAGGAGAAGGAGAAGGATATAATTTTCATCTGCTCCTCATCCACATCCAATGGTCACAAGTTTACACCCACCTCCACGAATTCCTCGAGGTGTTGGATGAGATCCTCTAGTGGAGCCACTGAATTTCAGTAGTAGATGTACCCTTGTTTTTAGCTCAAATTTTTGGCCCGCAGGGAGCGTAGGTAGAGCTAAAGCTCTTGTTCGTAGACTCAAATTAGGCGCAGTAAGAACTTTTGAGGTTTGGTCTTCCATCCCTTCAAACAAGTGTTCAGCTGCTTCTCCTCCTTGATTTAGAAATCTTTCTCGCCTTACACGATGGAACTCACGCTCTGTCTCTACAAAGGGAGAAATATGGGAAGAGTCAGCAGAACGAGCATGAACCATATAAGTGGTTCACACTTTAGAAATGCTCAAATAAAGTTTAAACAATTTTTTGATTTTTATACCTCCCTGGCAACGACGCCAATTTGATGAGCGAGTAACTTGTTCGGTTGTTTTCTAGGCTGAAAAACACTTGTTATGCAAACAAAGCAAGACTAAAGGCCTTGACCTCTTTTAATTCCTACACTTCACTAAATCCTATTAATTAGAATATAGCAAAATTAAGGATTGAACCTGCAGGAGGCATCAACTTATTTAAACTTTTCTAGAGCAAATCTATTTAGGAAACGAAGGGTTTCTGATTGATTAAAATTTATTAATAAAAATAACGAAAAGAATGATTCATAAAACTAATTGAAATGATTCTTAACAAAGAAAATTCATGTTATTTGGTTGATGAATATCATTGTAATTTCATAAGAACACATAACCTAGCATATGTGACCCTACTCCTATTCGACAAGTATTTAGCACCTCAAACCGAGCATATTAAACCTAGCCAAATTGATTAACTATGACGAACACCTATAGTTCAAATCAATGGAAGCATCAAAACTAAGAGCACCAGGGAATAGAGATTTTGCAACTAGCTTACAATGCAGTTCTCTACACTAAGACTTAGTTCAAGCCGAATCTAAGTTTTCATGCTTGTTTAGAAGGAATAAATCAAGACAAACGTCATTAATTTATCCTAACAATTATGAATAAAGACTTTAATCCTAAGTGATCAATCTAGCAATAAAATATAGAATTCAATCGACAATAATCTCAGAGAAAAACAATCAAATCATGCTACAAATCGAAATTACTCAATTGCATCAAATCAAACAACACTTCAATGCTTTACTAAGAAATTGGGGATTTAGCCCTCAATACAAAGGTTCAACAAGATAGAACAATGAATAAACATACTAACCTTTGAATTAGAACTCTAAAACACCAAAGAGCAATACTGTAGAACGAAAAAAAGGGAGAAATCCTAAACAACATACTAAGAATGATAAAAGAGATAACCTAAAATGATAGAGTTTTTCCTTTTAAAGGCTTAACCTAAAAGAAATAATTAAAAAAATAAAATTCAGAAAATAACAAACTAATTCAGCCCAAAATCGTAACAGAAAAGATAGGAAGAAAAGACTAAGTCTTTAAGCTCGTCTGGAGATCGGCGGGGGCCGATGGTCAACGGCGGGCGCCGATAACTTTCTGTAGCCTCATACAAATTCCACATCGGCGGGTGCCGAAGGATGTGCCGCGGTTACCGATGAGGTCTCTGCCAAATGTTGATTCCTTAAGCTCATTTTGCACCTCCGATGTGCATCCCTCTGTCTTCACTCTTCCTATTCTCCTCGTTGACTCTAATAAGCTCCAAAATCACTCAAATAAGATAGATAGCGTCGGATAATGATTTGGACTAAATACGACGTAGAATGCCCATACATGTAGGGAAATGGTACTAAATCCATGCTTATAGACGTGTGGTAGACGTGCTTATCAACAAATTGGATAGTAAATGACCGAACTGAACACGTCCTAGATCCTTAGTGAACATATCTACTTGGTGCTTAGTTGCCGACACATGACTCGTTGCGATTGCCCCAAACAAAACAAGATCTCGAACAAGGTGACAATTGATCTCAATATGCTTCGTGCATTCGTGACAAAACAGATTTGTTGCAATGTGAAGTGCCGCCTGACTATCCCAGTAAATAGTGCATAGGAAGGGAATGAGACACTCCAAGTGACAGAAGCAAGCTCTTAAGCCAAATAGGTTCGCAACACGTAGAGGCCATTGCCTAGTACTCAGATTCAACTGAAGATCGGGAAATGATGTGTTGCTTCTTTGTCTTTGAAGATACAGGTGAATCGACCAACTTCATAAAATATTCCATGATCAACCAACAAGTGACATGGCAAGTACCCTAATTAGAGTCAGAATACACACACAACTGTAGCGAACTGGTGGATGAATAGAGGATTCCCTGGCCCGAATGGGACTTGTGTTAATGCAAGGCACAAAGGGTAGCATGCAAGTGACACTACTAGAAATCTGCATTTTAGCGACGGATTCTTGTGATGGATTTGTGATTCGTCGCAACTTTTTTGATTTCAGTGACAAATTTGTGATCTAGCTCATTGCAGGCTAACGAGGAGTTTGAGCGGAGGCTGGGATAGAGGAGAGAATACTCGGGTAACCGCCGACTTATAGGCACAAATGGTCGAGCTTGTCTGGGCTGAGGCGGCGAAGATGATGACGACCCTTGCTTCAGAGCATCGCCCACCACCAGGCGATGACGATGATACTACGACATTGTCTTATTTTGTACATTGTATTTCTGAACAGTTATCATGATGACTATACCTGTTACGTTTGTGTGAACTATTACATTTTCATATATGACAACGTGCTTTTTTAGAAATTGTATTTGAATATGAATGTAAATATTGGATTTAACATGTTTCAATCAACACGAAAAGCGGTAAAACAACTAGGAAACCAAAAATTCTTCCATTTTTCGATGGATTTGTGACGGAATTTAAGTCACCAATTGACTAAAGTGGGAGCCTCCGTCGCTAATATGTCACAAAAGAGAAGAATTTTGGTCTCGTGGGAAGACGGTTTGGCGACGGGTCTTTTGCTTTAGCAACGGAAATTCCACCGCCAATTCTGCGACGGAACCATCGCAGAAGTGTTTGCGACTAACCTAGTTGCGATGTACAACGTTCGTCGCTAAAAATACTTAGCGACTGATTCCAGGTGATTAGCGATGGAAATATCCGTCACTAATCACTTTTTCTGCAGTAGTGTAAAAAACTCATGGAGACTGCATAAACGACATAGTAGTATGAACTGCAAAGGAGATGACGGGATGTGTAGTGGTCAGATATATCAACCGCCCAACTAAATGTCGGTAGCACTCTGGGTCAACGATCAAAGGGTTGTTTATAAACACGAGCTTCTGTTGTTGTTCAATTGGAAACTTGCAGGGCTTTGCAGCTAAAAAGACTGTCTCAAACAATTTATCTAGCATATACTTGCGCTAGGAAAGAAACAAGTCGGTCGGTTGGCGAGCAATTTCGATTGTGAGAAAATAACGCAAGGTACCCAGTTCCTTCATGTGAAATCTCGAACCCAGATGGAGCTTGAAGTGATCAATAGCTGCGAGATCATCCCCGATAATGATAAGGTCATTCGACATAGACAAGAACATGAAGAGACGTGATTTGGTGATGATACGCAAACAATGAGTAATCATTATAACTCTGAACAAACCCGAAGTCTCGAAGGGCCGCATATAGCTTTGCAAACCAATTATGAGGCGCCTGACAAAGACCATATAGCGACTTATACAACTGGAAGATGTCACCCAACTTAGCACCTGTAAGCCCTTGAGGAACACACATATAAACCTCTTCTGAAAGATCACCGTGTAAGAATGCATTATGAACGTCCATCTGATGTAGTTCCCACCCTTTGGTAGCATCTACATATAAAAATACATGAATTGAAGCCATTCAAGCGACATGGGCAAACGTCTCTATATAATTTGTACCCTAAATTTGGCGGTTATCGAGCATCGCTAGGCGAGTTTTATAACGCTCGATTGAATTGTCGGACACATATTTGATGCAATAGACCCATTTACAGCCGATGGCGTGTTTGTTAGGCAGAAATTGGGTTAGGACCCATGTGTTATTTTGATATAAGGCATCTGGCTCGACTTTCAGTGCATCTTGCCAAGGCTTATGAAGGGACGTCTCAGAGTACAAAGTTGGTTCACGACCAGACTGCTGCTAAGAAACCAATGTGCAAGGCATATAAATTTTCATTGGTTGTACAGAAGAGAGATGGTAGTGTGTACCTGAGGACAGTGAAAGTGAAGTTCGCGTGAGTAATTACGAGTGAGTGGGTGGGTTTGGTTGTCGGGTAGATGTACAATGAAAATTGTCGAGATACGGTGGTTGTTTGCAAACACGGTCATTGTGCCGTAGAGAAATCGAAGAATTGGGTGTTGCAGGAGTAGTCGGAGTACCGGATTCTACAATTGTAGTCAAAGTAGCAAATTTTGCATCAGTAGCGGGATTACCAGATTCAGAGTGGGTAATGATGTTGGTGCAGCTGGGGGTGCCGGAGCAGGCGGGAGGGAACACTGACTCACCCTATTGTCTGTAGTCGGAGATTCGGATTCCGACACATTTATATCATCACAGCGGGATTCAGAACTTGAATTGGCAAAGCCGGAGGCGGTCTAAACGGATTGGCAAAGGGATATATGTGCTCAAAGAATTGCACATCCCGACTAGCAAATATTTTCTTGGTCTTCAAGTCAAAGATGTTCCTACCTCTTTTTTCATTAGGATACCCAATAAAAATGCAATAACTTGTCATGAGAATGTGGAATTCTCGAAGCAAAGTAAAGATAACCAAGGACACGAAGATGCACATAAGATGGAGGCCGACCATATAATAGTTTGAACGATGATCAATTTTGAAGTAAAGGTGTTTGATTACATGAGACGCCGTTTCAACACACCTACCCCAAAAATCCAAGGGAAGAGGGGCCTAAAAACGGAAGGCACGTGCTACGTTGAGTAAATGTTGGTGTTTCCGCTAAATGCGGCCATTCTGTTGAGGTGTCCTAATGCAAGACGTCTAAAGAGGATACCTTTTTCTGTAAAGAATGAGCTAAAGGAAGAAATTAAATGATGTTATCCGTGTGAAAGTGTTGGACACGTTTCTCAAACTAGGTCATGGTGAGTGCGCAGAAATTTTGAACAAGACGAACCAACTCCTTCTTTTCGACAAATAAGTGGACCCATATAGTACGGGAAAAATCATCAACATCTGACAAAAAATACGAAGCTTCAGACGAAGAACGAGTACCATACAAACAAATAACAAGACAGACCACCTCCTTCTTTTCGATAAATAAGTGGACCATGCAGGGATGACGATGGATGAAGATGCTCTCGGTGAATCTTCGAACTTTCGCAGCCAGAAGACCCTGCCACGTTGCTCACCCACAGTAATCACTATCCACGAACAAATGTCCTGTATAACACAAATTCACTCAGTTAAAAGAACAAGACTATGTAATTATCCAGACAGACGAGAAACTGATATTAGATTGGAGGTAAAATCAGGAACATAAAGAACATGATCAAGTTATAAAGAGCTGAAGGCGTCCTACAAGAGTAACTGAAGTAGCGCTGAATGGTTTAAGATCACGATGCAGATGACAATCCCCTGTCATATGGTACAATGTTCCGGTATAATGATACAAGGGGAGGAATATGTATCGTTCACAAAAGAAGACGTCTTGGGCTATATATAGTTAAATAATGTTACCATCGAAGATCATGATCTGCAGTAAGGGTGGGACCAAAATCACGTTGATCAGAGTCAGTAAGGATAGTAGTTGTAGGCACTGTTGGACCGACTTGTTGGACGTGTTGACATTGTTAATCATATTCTATTGCGCATGATGAATAGGGGAATTATTGGTGTTGTTGTTAGATCGCAAATTTGCACTACGCTCCGTAGTCCAGTTGGGAGCACCATGATACCGAAACAAGTGCTGGCATCATGCCCATTCTTCCCACAATGGTTGCAAAGAAGCTTCTATTTCTCAACACGAGATAGGTGACACGACGCCTGATCAGGGTTGTGTGCAGCAAGAGCTAGTGAATCAGAGACATGTTCACGCGATATAGTCATGGATTTAAGACGATCTTCATGTACTTCCAGAGAATAGATACACGAGCAGAAGAGGATATTGTTTGAGCATGTTTAAGCGTAGAGGGCCAAAGATGGCGTCGTCTAGGCCAGTTAAAATTGGTGAATGCTCTCTTCTGCATGCTTGGAAGTCAGGAAATCATTGTTTGACCTCACACTTGCCGCAAGACCATAGCTTTTGATGCGAACACATGTCGAGTTCTTCCCAAGTTTTCTTGAGAGACGCATAGTAGCAAGAAACAGTTTGTCCGCTTTGACGATGAGTGGATAATTGACCTTCAAGATGTAGCTTGTGTGGGCTGCTTATCGAAAAATGTTGTCGAAGATCAAACCAAAGTGTGTGAACCGTGTCGAAGTATGTTATCATGGAACACAGAGTCAGATCCATTAATTGAACAAGCCAATCGCCCAACATAAATTCACCATGCCCTAGTTAGCGAGAAGAGGCAAGTCAACTGCGGGCTTTGTAATTGAACCATCAAGGAAACTAAACTTGCCTTTTGTATTAGACACATATCGAATAGGTAATTTCTATCCATCGTACTTACAACCGAACAAATTATAGACCAAATGATCAGACGGATGTAAGTAGTATGGGAACCAAATTTGGTTACAGATTTGCCGACCATGGCAGGCGTGAAGATAGAAGGCGGGCGACCAGAGTAAAAAAACGTGTTTTAGGGTTTATTTTTGGATCTTTTTAGCTCCGATACCATGTACAATGTGATATGGATAATATACTTGCTTGCCTTGTATTGATGGGTCTCAATGTATATATATAAATTCTAGGAGGTCTAATATAAGATAGAATAATATATGCTAAGATATAGAAGATCAAATATAATCCTAACAAACTGATAGGGGAAAAATACACACTTTTCTAATTTAGTATTCCGAGCCCATTTGGCTTAGTGAGGCACATTAACTAATAATAAACGTCTGTTTAAGATCCTAAACCTAATAAGGAAACCCTAAGGCTAATCAATTCACGAGAAAGCCTCCTTTCCCACTCCCTTCTCTTGAGAGATAATTGAACACATACAAATTCAATAATTCAGATTGTAACTATCATCATATTGGAGATCCTGGATTGAAATTCCCATATGTAGCCGTTTACGGTGAACTGGATCAACAAATCTCGTATTCCCTTATCGCTCTTTATCAATTCGTTTCCTATCTCATAAATTTAATATCGTTTTGGATTTATCAACGACATTTGGCGCCGTTTATGGGAACGGCATCGAAGACGACATATGGACAAAGCATTGTCAGATTGGAGAATCAATAAATTGAATTTTAGAAATTAGGGTTTGCGGCTGCCGGTTTGGAGGTCAAAATCTGGAAACTTGGGTTCGATTTTGGGAGATTCAAGACTAGACCTATGTAGTTGAGGCTTTGAACTTGCAATTCGACACATCAATTATTGTATTTGGTGAAGAATCAAAGAGTATTTTTGAGTTTAAAGTTAGTGATTTATGGTTCATTCTTTGTCCTTATGCAGATTTAGGGTCAATTCGTTCAGAGTTGATGGCAGATCTAAAGAGTTGGAGTTGAGATCAGAGGATTCAATCCATTAATTGCCCAATTTGGTGAGATTTCATGGATTTAATAAGAGGGGGATCGAATGTGATATTAGGCTTTGTAACCGTCATCTTCGAGATCGGAATCCGGTTTGTGGCACTGGAGCAGGTCATGGTTGCACGGGAAGGAGAGGCAGACATCCTGTTGGGTGGCAGCGGCGCTCAACGAAAAGCCAAAAGAAAACAAAACAGAGGAAGAAATGACGCATGACTGATGTCACTGTTGTTAAAAAGATTCCTTGGAAAATTTTGTTAGCGTAAAAATGATCCATTCGAACCTGCTTTATGCGTCCCTCTAACGGTGTGGGTTTTATGTAGATAGGATCGTACAAGACTAGGTTCAAGTGTGATAAAAGATAGTTGAAAACAATGTCACACTTACTCTTATACCTGAAGTACAAGTAGCTACAAAGCTAGTGTACAAGGATCAAATTCAGCGAGTTAATATAAGGATGAATTGCTCGTAGACTAAGATAGAGTAGCTTATATCAACTATCTCTTATAAAAGAGTAGCTCGATAGACTAGCTTTAGTGTTTTAAAGATGCAGAATGTAAAAACACTTTAAAGCGAGTCTAAGTCCTCTTTAGTAAACACTGCTCGCTACAAAGCGAGTTTTGTTGTAGTTGCGGAAACAAAGAGATTTGCCAGAATACGAACTTTGAATTGTTAGATAGATAGTTCAAATCAATATGCACATATATTTGGTAAGGTGATAACTCTTGGCTTAAATCAAGCTCGGGATGAAACTCACCAATATATTGATTATATCAAATAGAGAATTACAACCACTTACAACTCTCCACTCAATACAATCGCTCTCACCTCTATACAAGGTTTTCTCCTATTGTTGATCTCAAGGTGAATAGACACACTCGCTCCCTCAGAGATCACTACCTTCTCACCCTAAACACTCAACCGTACTCCCCTCCTAGCTTTCTAGTCCTGTTGTGTTTCTCCTAAACACTTAACTATACTAACTTCCAGGCTTTCAAATCCTTTTGTGTTTTTCCCTGGGTTGCTTCTCCTAAGTGATCTAGACTGTTTCTCTCCAAATGAGGTTCTCAAGTTCGTGTGCTAACAACTCTCCTATCACACCTATTTATAGAATTCCAAACTTATTCCCCAAGTAAGGAAAACCTATACAATATTGCAACAAATAAGATCGCCACGTTGGCAATCCGTGTGACCGCTCCACCAAGTAGCTTCACCAGAATTCCACACGCATTTCTTCTTTTCTTGAGCAACAACCCTTGTAACAAACTTTTTCCATGCTGGCAATCCGCTCCACACCATTCCTCAAGCTTCCTATTTGTCCAGCTTGGCAATCCGAGTCCATCGTTCTCAAATAGGCATGATTCATACATCCTCCTACTAAGCTTCTCGACTATCCTCGCCTGGCTCGAATACTCTACACATTGGTGAAGGATTTCCACCTGGGACGCTCTTCATTTTCACTTATGTTGAAGCAAAGGATTCACTAGCTTGCGACGACTCTTCACACACTGCGCTAGTCCTTCGCCTTCAACGGTCTTCACTTCTAGGTTAATTCTTTTGCTCTGTTTTGGTCGCAACTGCCTTAGCGAGACTCGCTGTCTTTACAAGGCGCAAAGCTAGTCTCTAGCTTGGTCTCTTGTGTCAAAGCTACTCTTTAGATATTAAAGTTATTCATGTAAAGCTCATCACACACAAGAAACATCAAATATTGTGTTTATAATCATTAAAACAAGAGGAATGTTTAAGCTGAGTAGGCTTAAACTAACAATTTCCCCCTTTTTGATGATGATAAACACTTAAACAGTGTAAGCACATATATTTCAAAGCGTACTCAGTTAAGCTATAAGATATGAAATGAAGCTTAAACTGATACTTGATAGATTGACCAAATCTGCTCATAATCTTGCTAAGGCACTTAGTAGGTATACCTTTATTCTCCCTTAGACCAAGCTGGTCTAAGTTCTTCCCAATTAGTCGAATAGATTTACCTGTTTTACTTCCCCCTTTTGACATCATCAAAAATGCAAAATAATTCATGCAAAGGGAACTAATAGTGGGAAAGGAAGACAAGCAAACTAGTAATCAAACATATCAAGACATTCAACACAAAAGAGCAAGGTGTAACCAAGTAGAATAACTCAAGTTTATAAAAGGAAAACACACACTATTATCATTCAAAAAATCCTTACACATTTTGAGAGCTGGGGGGGGGGGGGGGGGGGGCTATGAGTACTAGTTAATCTTAAAACAAGCAAAAACACACACAGAGAGAAGCAAAAAAGACACAAGCAACAAGCATCCGAAGCATCACGGTTTCTGGTAAGAGCCACTAAGTTCTGGATGATGTTGCTTTGCTGTTCTTGATAACCAGTTAAGAGCTGGAGCTGTGTCTAGAGTTCTACAAGGTGCTTTGATAGGAGCTTATTATATGGTGTAACTAGCGACTATTAGCTTAGGATTAGTGGTGTTTAGGTGCTTATTGAGTGGTATTCCCAGAATCTAGTATGATTGTTCACTTATAGATTTGCGGGTTGCTCTTAAGCGTTATTATGTCATATTGTATTATGGAGATCCTATTTGTACTCACTTTTAGTGCATTTGGGACGGAGCTAGAGAGAAGACGACCACACCTACACCCATGGAGAGCTGAGAGGCGAAGCCGAGCTGCCTCGGAAGCTTGCAAAAGACGAAGACCAGTCCAAGAGAAGGTTTCAAGACGAAGACGAGCCAAGACGAAGAAGTCTCGGTCGAGACTTTGGAGTCTCGGTCGAGAGTTTCCCTCGAAGAAGAAGTAGCGGTCGTGACTATAAACTAGCGATCGTGACTTTGCCTCGACATGGATGTAGCGATCACGACTCAGAAGTAGCGACCGTGACTTGAGACGTTCCTGAGAGATTGGTGAAAAGTAGCGACCGCGACCCTGAAGGTAGCGACCGCGACTTTTGGCCGAACCGGCCCAAATTGCAGATTTAAGCCCGGGATTTATCATATTTTATTAGTTTTTCCCATTTTATTCATTTATTCTTAGTTATTTTATTCCTTAGAGGTGGGACCCTATATATACCTCTAGTTTTTTAGGTTAGATTAGATCTTTTGCCACTTTACAATTAGTTCTTAGAAAATTCAGCCACCAAGAGGAAAGCTGTCACCTTTCTACCATCTTCTACCTTCAATCCTGGTTAGTTTATCCATCAACATGTATAGCTTTCTCTTGGCTATGTCTGGCTAAGTTCCTACGAGTTCACTCTTAGGTTGAGGCTATTATTCTAGGAATTGATTGTGAGAATTCTATGTTTATGTTCTAATATAATAATTTCAGCATTGTTTTATTTTCTCTTGTGCTTATTGTCATTGATTGGTATTGATTTTATCTAGGTTCGAAACTAGGTAGATTTGTATTCATTCATATCGCTCGGCTTGATAATTCGATTTGAAAAGTCTTGTCTTTTAGGTAGCAAACAAAATTAGCATAGACTATTTGCGAGTGCTTCTTTTGTAGAGATTATAAACCTATGTCGAGTATCGGTGATTTGCCAATGGTATTGCATAGGCCTACATATCTTTGATCTTTATGCTGTTGAGTAGTTGAACATTAAGATTTCTTTGGTTATTGCATACAACAAGGGTTTCTAGGACTATTTGGACTAGTTGCTATTTACGAACAAAGAGTAGGACAACTAGATTATTTATTTAAAAGAACATAACTTTATTAGAATTCGATGATCAACTTTCCATAAGAATAATGTGCTGAGACTGAAAGATTGAGCTTTTCATTGTTATAAGTTTACAAAAATCCAACAATTTTCGGTTACTATTGCTTTCACAAATTTACAAACCAAAACCCCCCTTGTTACTTTTGGTAACATGCTTGAAAGAAACTATCGTTGTGGATCCCTGTGGAATCGACTCCGACTTACCGCTTAACTGGTGGATAGTAGTTGGATTTATCTTTGACAGGACCAACGACCGGTAAAACGCTTGTCAAATTTTGGCGACGTTGCCGGGGAGCCAACTGTCATAGTTTGTTTCTTCGTGTGTTATCTTGGTGTGGACCTATCTTATGGTCCACACACGAGCCACTAATTCAGATTTACTTGATTTTATTCCAGAGATAGAGCGGGTGCATCTACGCAATCTACGACAATCTCTACAAAATTTGGTAATCGAATCAATGGCAGCCAAAACGTTGAGAGAGCTTACAGACCCAGATCTGATGCAACAACGACTAGGAGTGACGCCACCTGCCCTGAATAATGGGGTCACGTTCGAACTTAAGACCGGCTTCATCAACTTATTGCCGAAGTTTCATGGATGAGCTGGGGAAGACCCAATTATGCATTTAAGCTAGTTCCACGACATCTGCAGCTGCAGCAAACCAAATAACGTCACCGACGAGCAAATCAAGATGAGAGCCTTCGGTTTTACGCTGAAAGACAGCGCGCGCCAGTGGTATTACTTGTTGCCCACCGGAAGTATCGACACATGGGAGAAGCTTCACAAAGCCTTCCTCAACAAATATTTCCCGTCCAAGAAGGCGGTTGCACTAAAAAGGGCGATAGCAATGGTGGAACAGCAGGACGCTGAGACGTTATATGACTACGTGGAGAGGTTCGCAAGACTGTGTGCGAGCTGCCCATTTCATGGCTTCGAGGAGAAGGACCTGGTAACCCACCTTTATAATGGGTTGTTAGATAATGAGAGACGATTGGTGGATGCTGCGTGCAACGGGAGCGTGCTGAATTTGACTCCCGCCGAAGCCAGAGCACGATTGAACGAGATTGCCGAGGGCACGAGGAGCTTTGGAAGGACGTATGCATGAAAGGGAGCCAATGTTGTGAGCTCCGGAGAACCGGAATGGAAGAGCGAGATAGCTGAGCTCAAGAGTATGATAAAGAGCCTCGCCGTTGGTAATGCGAAGCCTGCGAGAGTTTGCGATATTTGTGCAAACGAGACCCATCCCACCGATATGTGTCCACAACTCCAGGACCAGACTATCGCAGAGGTGCACGCTGTAGGAGGATTCGGACCTCCCCGTCCTTGCTTCGAGAACAAGAATAATAATCACAACCAACGAGAGGGAAACTAAAATCCGAGAGGGAACGACCATCCCGGATTTTGGTGGGGAGATTCGTGTGGGGCGCAGAACAGGCCGCTCCAATTCAACAATCAGTACCGTGCGCCATACCAACCGAGGAATGAGGATCCATCGCTGAGGGAGATGATCGAGTCCTTGTCCAAGCATTTCACAGCCCACGTGCAAACAACGGAGTCAAGTATAAGGAGCTTAGAGAAGCAAGCGGCGCAAATAGCGGAGGCGGTGAACAATCTTCAACAGCAGGGATCGGGAAAGTTACCATCTCAGGCCGTGGCAGCACCGCGAGAAAATGTAAGTGTCATCTCGACTGTAGGGGAGAAAAGGCCCGCTGAAAAGGAGAAGGAGGATGAATCTGCAGAAAAGTCGCGACCGCTACACGAGAGTCACGACCGCGACATTCACCCCAAGAGAAACTCGCGATCGCTACATCAGATTCTCGACCGCGACATTGGCTTCGAGGAGAACTCGCGACCGCGACTCAAAAGTAGCGATCGAGAAGGCGGTGATCCAAAATTTTCCGAAAAGAGTAGCTACCGCGACATTGATTCTCGACCGCGACTTTCTGAGGACAACGCTTGGAATGACGCAGAGATCCTCAAAAGGTTCGGGAAGTGCCAGAGAAACCAATATCTACTCCAACTCGCCAAAAAGGTACCCCACTTTCCTACGCGTTGAAGGAGATGTGCACTAAGAAAGCAACCGAGAAGCTGCAAGGGAGGCAGCAGGTCCAGGTGAGCGGAAGGGTCTCCGCAACCATTCAACCAACAATGGCTACTAAGCGTGCGGACCCGGAAATGGTAACCATCCCGTGTACCATAGGTACAACTAAAATTGATAAAGCCATGTTGGATTTAGGAGCCTAGATAAATGTCCTAGCTTACTCAATTTATGAATTATTAAATCTAAGACACATGAGTAAAACAGGAATAGTTTTGCAATTAGCCGATGGATCGACGATCTACCCGAGAGGGTTGGTCGAAGATGTGTTGGTTCAAGTAGAAAACCTTGTATTTCCTGCGGATTTCTATGTTCTGGACGATAAACATGAGAAGCATGCCACACCTGTCCTGCTAGGTAGACCGTTTATGTGGACGTCTAAGACTAAAATTGATTTAGATACCGGGGCGCTGACGCTCGGATTTAATGGGGAAGTTGTTAAATTTAATATATTTGGTACTAAACCACAACCCCTAGATGAAATCTCTGTGTTTTGCATAAATGATGTCATAAAAATCTCCGAGCTTGAAACTGATACTGTTTTGGACAGTGGCCCCACCTCGCTAACCAAACAGGGAAAGAAACCTGCTAAAGCTGTTGTGCAGGTACCCAAGAAAGGAAAGGCGAAAGGTCGAGCCAAGAACAAGTGTGGGGAGAAGAAAACGGAGAAAAAAACGGAGAAGAAACCCAAACAAGTGTGGGTAGTGAAAGAGGAGAATGGTCTAAGGTTCAAACCTTTCCATCCATGGTTTAAGAAATTACTGCTGGACGATGCGATCCATAAAGGATTGAAAAATGTTGAATGAGTTGTTGTACGTCGTGCCGCGACGTTAAATAAGGTGCTGACTGGGAGGCAACCCGGGGGATTTTCACTAACGCTAATCCATTTGTTTTGTTTAGTTTTTGATGTTTTTATTTCAGGGAAAATAACGGGACGAACATGTAGAAAGGAGCAGACGAGAAAAACGCGAAAAACACGCCTCGGCTAAAAAGTCGCGGTCGAGACTCCTATGTCTCGGCCGCGACACGCACCGCTACACGGTCGTGATACCGACCGCGACCCCCTATTTCCCCTTCTTCCCTTCTTCTTCTTCCTTAAAACACTCTCAACCCAAAAAAACCCAAAATTCACAACCCCTCAATTCATCTAGATTTTGACCTCCATTCCACCCGAAATCATCACCTCTACAACCCTCCATCATTTTCCCCATCGGATTCGTCCAAATTCGTCCACAATCGACCAATTTCTCCAAGAACCCCAAAACCCCAATTTTTCAAATCTCCTCCAAATCCTTGTTTTTCCTCCACCATATCACCTCCTTTAGGCCGGAATTGATCCATAGAGTCCAGATCTGAAGTGGTGATCGAAGAGGAGGCCAAACGAAGCTAAAAAGGGGTTTGAAAGAAGAAGGTTTCCGTCGGTGTTCTTGAGTCGCGGCCGCTACTTTTGAGTCTCGACCGCTACACTTGAACACGTTCATCCGGTTTTCTTTAGTCGCGACCACGACTTTTACCTCTCGGCCGCGACTTTCAATTCGAGGAGAAGTCTCGACCGCTACTTTTCTGTCACGACCGCGACTTTGCCACGGCCCAACTTTCTTGACCGCGACATTTGCAGTCTCGACCGCGACATTAAGAAAAGTACGCGTTTCAGGTATCTTCGAGCGGTCTGATCTTGTCGATTTGTGGCTGTGACCACCTTATTTCTGCTGGGAATTGTGTTGTGCTGTGCTGTGTGATCAATGGCCCCAAAGAGGCAAAGGAGATCGGTGGATGAGTTAGAGCAGATCGTCAACAACAAGCAAATTGTCAAGACTCGTTTCCCGGACACGGTGTTTTTGGACAATATGAGATTGCATGAGGTGATCACGACGATGTTCACCAAGGCCGGTTTAGGGGGTTTCCTGGGGTTGAGTGCCCCTACATTCCCGAACTTCACTCGGGAATTCCTCCGTACCTTGTCCGTGACTCTAGACGACCGCACCGACCGGGTGTTGCATATTGAATGGCGGTCGAGCAACATGACATAGAGACTCACCCATGAGTAGATTGCACACGCATTTGGGGTGACGAAGAGGAGAAACTGGGATCAAGACGTGGACAATGAGACAGTGAAGAAGTGGTGGACCAGAGGATCGGGAGAGGCGTACGACACCCGGCGCACCACAGATACCTCCGTAGCCTTCCCGCAGTGGCACCTCATCCACAAGGTGGTGGCGATGTGCTTCGGGAACAAAGCCGAGAACAACAAAATCTCGGTCCACCAGATTTTCTTGATGTACGCATTCTCGTTTGAGTGCGAGTTCTACGTCCCCGACTGGCCCACCCAGTTCATCCGTGCCTGCCAGGAGTCGCAGAAGCCACAGTTCGGCGACATCGCCTTTGGCGGCATGATCAGTCTTCTTGCTATCGAGGCCGGCTGCCCACCATGAGATCAGCCTATGAGGGGGAGCCACCTATACGACGAGTCCTGGTGCACGAGGAACCATTGGTTGCGGAGAGATGGCCCAGACCTCATCTACATGTATGGGCACGGATTTCAGATCACCTATCCCAGAGATGAGCCCGTTGTCTTCGGGTCTTAGGCCGATTCGTACATCCAGCCAGATGTCATCCCTGAGGGCCAACATTTCCCCGTCCTTGGACCACCACCAGCCCCAGCACCAGCTCCATTCACACCTCCACCAGCTCCGTTTGCCCCCGTGCCCGAGTACCAGCACACTTACGGCGACGCTGGCGCGAGCGGTTCGGGTTCTCAGCCTTACTCTGACGAGATGTATTGACGGACCCACATGGCGACCCAGATGGACCAGATTACAGCGACGATCGGTGAGATGCGGACGACTACACAGGCGATCGTCCAGAACCAGGAGCGGTTCCAGGCAGACATGACGGCCATCCGGGAGGACATGCTGCGGGACCAGGAGTATCAGCACCAGCAATGGGTGTATCAACGACAGCAGTGGGAGCTCCTCCGCACTCACTACCCCGATCCACCGGCTGGGGACGACGCCGATGCGTACGACGACGATAAGGAGGAGTCCGATGATGATGGTGATGGTGATGACGCTGCGGAGTGAGCCCCCTTCCCTATTTTATGAGGTCCTCTTTTGCTGCATTGAGGACAATGCACTGTTCAAGTGTGGGAAGGGGATTACCGTACCGAGGAGGAGGTTTATGTGTTTTGGTTTTGGTTATCTTTCTTACTTATTTTTTGCTGAACTGTTTTGAGTCGTATTTCGATCGAGTCTGTACGAACTTATTACTTGTTTTGAACTCTTGCATCGTTTTATATTAAAAAAAAACAAAAAAAACCCAAGGAGAGTAAAAAAGGAATAGATCAAAAAGGGGGGCTCCTACAAAAAAAAATAAATATATATATAGAAAAGAGATGAAAAAAATCGAAAAAGTCACGAAAAATAAAAGAATAAAACCAGGCAAGCAAAAAAGGATTTAAAGGAAAAGGTTGGTGCCTGAAAAAAATAAAGAAAAGAAAAGAATAGTTCCTACCACTTTGATTTTGGTGAAAACCCGAAATGGCGCCGGAATTACATTGTTTTGTGATTAATTTATTGATTGCATATCTAATGGCGCAGGAGACATAAGAAGGGAGTTGAAGGATGTCTCGGGTTTCTAGGATTCACCAAGGAGGTATAAGGAGTAGTTTAGCCTTTTATATCTCTTATTTATGAGCTTATTGTATCCACACTTTGCATATCTACCATTCCATTAGTTTATTAGATTGTTTTATATTATCGGCAGTTGAGTTAGATTCTAGGATTAGTGCACTATTTCTTGGAGTTTGATGCATACTGTTGTGGTTGTATGATGCAGAATTTTAAATTAGGATTGGTGGTTGTGATTTGTGGATTTATCATATTATCTAGTGGTTTAGGACATTACTCGAAGAGGAGGAATAAGAAGTGTATAAGCGAGTGGGAGGACTCGATTTTATCCTTATTTATGTCATATCTATGTACCCTTACCCTTAGAGGAGAAATAAGATTCCACTTGTGCTTAAAAGTACATCACTTTGTTCGATTATTATTATTGCTATGGAGTGGTGTCATATGAAGGTGGAGAGATAAGGAGGGTTTTTGGGTAGGATATCTCGGAGACATAAGGAGATAGATCGGAGTATGTTGCTTATATACACTTTGGAGTTTGGAGTATAGTCGCTAGCAGATTTTCTCTACACTTACTGTAGACATTTGTGCTTTTTAAGAGGAGTGAGTTTTATTTTGCTTACTCGAGGACGAGCAAGGTTTAAGTGTGGGGAGGTTTGATAGAAGCTTATTATATGGTGTAACTAGCGACTATTAGCTTAGGATTAGTGGTGTTTAGGTGCTTATTGAGTGGTATTCCCGGAATCTAGTATGATTGTTCACTTATAGATTTGCGGGATGCTCTTAAGCGTTATTATGTCGTATTGTATTATGGAGATCCTATTTGTACTCACTTTTAGTGCATTTGGGACGGAGCTAGAGAGAAGACGACCACACCTACACCCATGGAGAGCTGAGAGGCGAAGCCGAGCTGCCTCAGAAGCTTGCAGAAGACAAAGACCAGTCCAAGAGAAGGTTTCAAGACGAAGACGAGCCAAGACGAAGAAGTCTCGGTCGAGACTTTGGAGTCTCGGTCGAGAGTTTCCTCGAAGAAGAAGTAGCGGTCGTGACTATAAAAGTAGCGATCGCGACTTTGCCTCGACATGGATGTAGCGATCGCGACCCAGAAGTAGCGACCGCGACTTGAGACGTTCCTGAGGAGATTGGTGAAAAGTAGCAACCGCGACCCTGAAGGTAGCGACCGCGACTTTTGGCGGACCCGGACCAAATTGCAGATTTAAGCCCGGGATTTATCAGATTTTATTAGTTTTTCCCATTTTATTCATTTATTCTTAGTTATTTTATTCCTTAGAGGTGGGACCCTATATATACCTCTAGTTTTTAGGTTAGATTAGATCTTTTGCCACTTTACAATTAGTTCTTAGAAAATTCAGCCACCAAGAGAAAGCTGCCACCTTTCTACCATCTTCTACCTTCAATCCTGGTTAGTTTATCCATCAACATGTATAGCTTTCTCTTGGCTATGTCTGGCTAAGTTCCTACGAGTTCACTCTTAGGTTGAGGCCATTATTCTAGGAATTGTTTGTGAGAATTCTATGTTTATGTTCTAATATATTAATTTCAGCATTGTTTTATTTTCTCTTGTGCTTATTGTCATTGATTGGTATTGATTTTATCTAGGTTCGAAACTAGGTAGATTTGTATTCATTCATATCGCTAGGCTTGATAATTCGATTTGAAAAGTCTTGTCTTTTAGGTAGCAAACAAAATTAGCATAGACTATTTGCGAGTGCTTCTTTTGTAGAGATTATAAACCTGTGTCGAGTATCGGTGATTTGCCAATGGTATTGCATAGGCCTACATATCTTTGATCTTTATGCTGTTGAGTAGTTGAACCTTAGGATTTCTTTGGTTATTGCATACAACAAGGGTTTCTAGGACTATGACTAGTTGCTATTTACGAACAAAGAGTAGGACAACTAGATTATTTATTTAAAAGAACATAACTTTATTAGAATTCGATGATCAACTTTCCATAAGAATAATGTGCTGAGACTGAAAGAGTGAGCTTTTCATTGTTATAAGTTTACAAAAATCCAACAATTTTCGGTTACTATTGCTTTCACAAATTTACAAACCAAAACCCCCCTTGTTACTTTTGGTAACACGCTTGAAAGAAACTATCGTTGTGGCTCCCTGTGGAATCGACTCCGACTTACCGCTTAACTAGTGGATAATTGGATTTATCTTTGACAAGACCAACGACCGGTAAAACGCTTGTCACGCTTCTCAACTGTAGAGTGCAAATTATGGATAGCATAGACGATACTGGATGAAGATTCGGTGGAAGCGAGTATAGCTGGTTTGCGGGACTGGGTTCTGGATGAGTTGGCGGCAGGCGGTAGTGACTTGGTTGACTTCTCTACAAGCTCAACAACCTTTTCCATGGTGAGGATATCATCGAAGCTAGTCTCAAAGACTGGCTTATAGAGACCCTCATTCTTCAACATCCGTGCAATGATATGCGGAAAAGGGAGTGTACTGCCATGATGCTCTCTGGCTGCAACCATGTAAGAGAACATGATCTGGGCAGTGTTGATTAGCTCACCTCGAAGATACTAAGCCATGATGCAGCAGTCGGAAATAGTCACCTGATCCAAGTTGGTGTTGCGAGGAGTGATGTTTTTCACTATAAAATAGTGAGGAAGCCGCTTAGACGCTGAGAGATGCTCAGTCTTCAAAGTCGCTAGCACGTTTGGTCCAAATACTGCCTCTTTTATCGTTGTAGAGTCGCTTGGTAGTTCTTCTTGTACAAGCACCAAAAACCAACTAGAGAACCATCTGGTCTTGGATCCTGACCAATCGCCTTCGCCAAGTCCTTGACCTTAAAAATTTCCTCGGTGTTGTTGAGCCACATGAAGGTGGTGGTGGAGGGCTCTCCAGAAGATGAGGAAGAGTTGGTAAAGCGAGAATAGAATTGCCTTACCAGATCAAGATTGGCTTTGCTCACTTCCGTCTCGAGCTTGTCCAAGTTTTGCATCTTCAACAAGTACCGAGACCTGTCTGAACTAGATGCATCCTCAGTCGCCTTTAGAATATCCAGAGGAACAATCAAGGGACGTAGAATGTCTACCTTGTTTATGCCGAGAGGGATCGGAGGAAAGTCTGGTAGATCTGCCTTGGATTCCTTCTTAGCTCTTCTTAGCTTTTTGCTTAACCTCTTTCTTGCTCTTCTTCAGAGGAGTTGATTCAGCTTCTTCTTCTTCTTCTTCTGAAAGCAACCCTTATTCCTTAATTTTCTCTAACTTATGCTTGCCAACAGCCTTAGATACGCTTTTTGCATCTTTAAAATCTTTTGCTGCTCTGGAGCGAAAGGATTCATCGTCTCCGTCTTGGAACAAATCAGCTAGAGAATGAGCGGGTTTAGAGGATGAAGAAACAAGAATCCGATCACTTAGTTTAGCCGGAGTTGTGAAGATCTCAGATTAACCTTCTCAAGATCAGTCATCACCTTTGCAACCGTCTCTACTGGATCTGTAATGTGAACAATCTCTTTGCCGGTAATAGTAGTGTCGCTTTCACCGAGTGATGGTTTCTCAGGAGATGGAGCAGATTCCTTCTCAGGAGAAGGTGATAGAGGCGGAGAAGCATCACCTTCTTTGGAGTCACAGGGGACTCTGTAGACATCTGAGAGGCTAAGTGCCGGCGCTGCAAAATTTCCTTGATATCTTCTTTACTGACTTTCGCAAGCTCTTCAAAAAGCTGTTCCTTGGTAAGACTAGCAAGAGGTGATTTGTCAGCCATTTTAGGTAATGAGGAGCTTAAGGTTTGTGGGATTGTTTGCTTTGGCCTTTTGAGAGGCTATTTGTGAGAGAGCAGGTGTAGCGAGAGGAATTTGGGTAATAGTAGGGAGAGAGAGAATATGATAAAGACGGTAAAAGTAATATTGAGTGAATACCGGTGTTTATATAGACTCACTTTCGTTTCTCTATAAGATTTGTTACCAAATCAATTCATGAGATCTGCAACGGTTGGGTTACAACTGCTCAAATCGCTGAGACTTGCAACGGCTACAATGCAGACTTACTTTTTCTGAAGCAATTTCCCGAATGACAAGTGTCTCTGCAAAATACTTGCTGGAGAAACCACAAACGATTCGCTGGAAGCTACTATGTCGAGTTGTTGAAGTCTAAGTGTGGCTTTTCTGAATCCATTTAGACTGGATCATTGAGCCACGTAGCCTTTCTGAATTTAATTATGCTAGATCACATGGCTATATGTCTAGACTTCACTTTTAGAGCCAGAACTGAATACCTTCCTCATTAAGCAAACCTTCTTCACTAAGCAAACTCAAAAGAGACTCAGACTGCATGGGAGCGACTCTTACACAAGCGCTTGATCATGCTTAGGAGTGTAAATCAAGTGTATAATGCACTAAATATATGATTTAAGCGTGTAAAAGATCAACAGGAAATGCACATTTCACAGTAAAGGACATAACACACTCGCAATCAATATATAATGTAATTAAGCGTATGTGCATAAGAGGAATACTGGCTTTTACACAAAAATAAACACTTCCTTTTATGGAGTTAATCAGGGGTAAGGAAGCGTTACATTAATGTTATGCTAGGGATACCGTATGAATGGATCATTTCTTAGGCATGTAATAAGGCAATAAGACGATCATCATTCTCTATTTGTGGCACATAAGAAGAGCGTGTAGTTTGCTAAGACTATAATCAATAGCTTCATACAATATACTACCTTAGCTAGATTGGCTTGTGTGAGGTTAAGCATGATAAACAAGTAATCAAGCAACACAATCTAACTAAAGTTCCAAAGTAGAATTAAAAAGCATAATTCATAGTCAAAGGGTTTGTTCGTTTCGTCATAAAAAAGTATTTCTGAGTACTTATTTTTCTTTTTCAGAAAATAAGCACTCATTTGACTTGTTCGGTTCGTCCACTCAAAAAAAATATAAAAGTACTTCGAAGTACTTATCTTCTATAAAACAGAAGCAATGAAATGATGCTTTTAAAAACTCAGAAGTACTTCTTTTTTATTTTCTTTTACAATTTCACACTTTTCCTCATTTTCTATTTCTATACAATAAGCATGCATTAAATAAAAGTACCAGCACCAGCACCAGCATCAGCATCAGCACTAGCAACAACATCTAACAGCATTGGCGAACCGAACAGACCCAAAGTATAGGGGAACTTACATTGCATCTCTTGTTCTTCTAATATGATAAGAAATAAAAACAAAGAGGCTAATGCATATAAAGATATCCAAGTAAAGCGCCTTTAAAGAGATGAATTGCAGCTTTGCTCATCTGGAAGTATTAGTTATGGTTAAGTGATTCAATAAAGGAATTGCTTGAATCTCCAAAGACTTGCTTGAACCATCTGAGTCTCGCTTTGACAGAATAGATGTGAAATAACCCGAGGGAGACTCTCTTTTATAAAAAGCTAATACTTATACCACATGATATACATCTCCTGTAAGATAAGAGTGAAAGCGATGTTTCTTAGTTATGAACCCACTTGATTTCTTCAATTTAGCATTGAAGGAGATAGAAGACTCCTTCTGCTTGTCAAGAATGAGAGTAGCTTTTAGATCTTTCATTTTTCTTTCTACTTTACATCCTTTCCTGCAAGATCAAAATCAAGTGAAGTTTTCCCAACGAAGTGTTGACTTCATAGGAACGTTAGAGCTAGCGATTCTAGAGTTGGAAGGTAGAACCTTCATCTTCACAGTTCTAGGAACTCACTCAGAATATTCATCATCACATAGACATGATACAAGACAAGGTATACCTTGGTGAGATAACACTCGTTGTGCTCTTGCTTGTTCGTATTTGGGTTTTAAGGGCTTCGTATGCACACACAAGGTCTTAGATGACTTGCTCGAAGCAAGCTTGTCTATCTTAAGACTCGCTTGAGGAGCTTATTCTCAGATATAGTCATAACAGACTTAGAGGAACTAGAAACACTCAAATCAAGCTTGTCTTCAGATTGACTCGCTTGATCGAGTACATCCACGGATATGGTGTAGGAGAGACATTCAATATAGATTCTGGTTCAAGAATACTTACCTCAACTTCAGGTTCAGGAGTAGGTTCTGGAATAGGTTGAGCGACTGTGAAGCAATTTTGAGGATCTTCTCCAACATCGACTTCATCATCAAAATCTCCCCATAAAGTGACAAAGGCTTTTCTAGGAGGTCTTTCAGATCCACCTTGTTCTTCTTTTGGATCTACCCTTTCACTTGGACAATCTCTGGAAAGATGTCCTCTAGCTGAGCACTTTGTAGCACGTGATGCTCTTGAGGTTGAATGGCTTGTTATCCTTCGGATCTATGTCCTTGGTAGTGATGCCAAACTCTTCTTGAAGAACCTCTTGACTAGCTTAGCCATCATAGCTACTTCTTGGTCTTCTTCATTTTCAAATTCATCATTGTCTTTGACCTTCTGAAGTACACGAGTAAGCTTGAGAGCAACTCCTTGGGTTTCCCTTGATGCTAGTGACTCCTTTTGGTCCTCAGCTTCCTGTACTCTTAATTTACCAGCAAGAACATATACATGCAAACCTTTTGTTTATTTCGTCATTAGCATTATTCGTTATTTGTATCAAACTTAGAGTTAGCACCATGGATAAAAGCGAGAGTGAGCTCCCGGGATTCTACCTTGAGTCATGTGGAGGACATCTTATCACATAGAATCTGGAATCTAGAGTGATAATCTGAGACAAACTCGCTTTCTTCCATTTTAAACGAATGGAAGTCCCTTTGGAGCTCGAACCGACGGTTGTTCTTCATATCTTCACTGTCGCTGTGCATATCTATGATAACATTCGACATTAGCTTAGTAGTGGGGAGAGACATGATTTTTCGATGTCCTTGCGATAGAGAGCATTGGGGATGAGTTGCTTTGCCTTGGCATTCTTCTCGAGCGTAGAATACTCAGTTGGTCCCCATTTGTATGTGTCAGTTTCTTCAGTCATTTTCTCTTCAGCTTTTTCAATGATTCTCCAACATTGATAGTCAGTTTGTTAGATATAGTTCTTAGTCATTGTGATCCACCGTTATAGTTCACCCTCAGATAAGATATGAGGCTTAGCCAACGAGATCTCTAGGTTAAAAGATTGTTTTTCGTTGCCCATGGTTCAGACTAGAGAGTAGGAATCAATATCTATGCAAGATTGAGTAACCTATGCTCTGATTCCAATTGTGGGTTT